>NC_136494.1:101641364-101746364 GCF_053919585.1 Euprymna scolopes | reverse complement strand
ACTATTATTATTATTATTTTTTTTTTTTACTAGTTACATATGTGTCATTTTTATTGTGGTGTCCACTTTCCTTCTTGTTTATTTTGTTGTTGTTTTCATTGCTTTTATTTAATATTTTGTTATTATATGCTTTAATTATCATCTCAAAATTTTTGCAGCAGCTATAGGATAACTTTAGGTTATTTTTATGGAACATTTTGTGTAATAGATTGGTTGCGGGGAATAAACTTTACTCTAGGATAGCGATACAAACAATTTTTAAAACTAACAATAACAATAGAAAATAAACAAATAAAATAAACATACCTATACATAAAATATCATATATATACACACACACACATTCATATATATATAAAACTATAATATAATAGTGGCGCGTTCGAAATGTTTCTGTTTAAATCACAACTGCACCATGACTTTTTCGTTTGAAACTTACATTTATACCATCATCACCGCACAAACAGTAAGGCCAGACATATAAAATCGACAGCTGGCACTTTGATATGACAAGACGGCGTCTGACATCAATGTTTCTATTTCGAGCACAATTGAACCATGACACTGTACTTTTGAATTTTCAACTTTAATGCAAGTTATTATATATAAAAATAATTTTATAAAATCAACAGAAGGCTCTCTACAGTGCAATCTATACTGCAATATATTGTGGAAAAATCACTCCCGAGAAGCATGAGTCCCTAACTAGAGCAAGCAATCAATCGATTTGATTAAAAAACCGGTCAATTTCACCGATTTCGTTGACAATAAAAAATATGGGCGTGTTAAACATTTGTTGATCATTTAATCCCGGACAACGTCAGGTCTCCCTACTATATTTGTTTATAAATATACATCAGCGCCTGAATGCCCGAGAACCTGGATTCATATGCATCAGTAATAAAATTTTAACGCTTGTAATTCGATCTAAAATATTTGTTTCTTTTAATTTTTGACTCTCAACATTAGCTGATGCGATTTCGTGTAACAGCGCCAACGCCTCGGTCACTTAGTGTGCGTTGGCTGATTGCAATATATTGCCTGTCACTAAATGAACGGGCTGGGCAAGTGCTGTCGATCAAGCCCAAACCAGCTGGGGTTATCTGTAAACTTCCTGACTGAGAAAACAAAGGAATTGTGTTTATACAAAAACTTATCTATCCGGACGTCAGTGCGGAGATTTACGATTAACGATTACTCTTGAATAGATGACACCATTTATTAAACACTGGAACTAGAATTATCGTTCGTCTTAACCACCTCCATCCGCCGGTCTCGTTTGTACAGCGAGATAAACCGATGTCTCTTGATTATTCGTATTTATTTTTTTTCTGAAACGCGCCACTACAACGATTACTACGATAGATACACGCATAAAAATTCACAAGAAAAGTTGCCTGTGTATTTCAGACAGTCGCTGCATTGAAGCAATACCGTTACATATTTTAATACGTTTCCAATATTGAGAGAGGAGCGACAGTGTCTAAGTGTTTAACGGTATGGACTGAGAACGTGCATTTAAATTATTTGTAAGAACTTTCTTACGCGTTTCCAAGTTTGAATTCACTTCGTTCCATACAAATACTTAAAGGTGGTTTCTCCTCTAAGTACCCAGTGTTTACTTAGAAAGTATCCTAGCAAGAAAGATATCGAGGAAACCAATGTAACAATATAATCACCTGATTCTGATCTAACGAATATGAATACATTCGGGTTCCTCCTCAGAAGAATATGACTGGCTGGTATAAGCCATCCGTGCCTATACCTAAACATAGATTCCATGAACAGGGCTTCTTTCTTAGAACTGCTCGCCTGTAAAACTCTATTCCGTTTGTCTGCTTTCAAGCTGACTACAATATGATTGTCTTCAGATCCAACGTGAACAAGTTCTTATTGAACTGTCCCCCTAAGTAATCTAAGTTACAAAATTCCCACTAATGTTTACTATGCTATTACAAAAAAAAAAAAAAAAAAAAAAAATGCCAATATCTAACAGCATAGCCGAGATCGCTCAGTTAATATATGCCCTTCCGGGACATATCAGATTCATAAGGAATGCATGAGTGAATTAATATTGAATACACTTTATTAAAAAGAAAATCCTTTTTTTCTGCTACATCTGGAAAGGTGTCGTGTAGATCACCTTTTTCTGACTTGTCATATTACTAAATCGATTTCGAAATATAGTCGAGGTAATTTATTTTTTTCTCTTTCACACGCGAATTATCACAGAATAGACATTTCCAGGCTCTCTCTCTCTCTCTCTCTCTCTCTCTCTCTCTCTCTATATATATATATATATATATATATATATATACAAGAGAGAGAGAAAAAGAGAGAGAGAGAGAGAGAGGTGGGGGAATGGAAATGTCTATTCTGTTATAAATCTGTGATATATATATATATATATATATATATATATATATATATATATATATATATATATATAAATACCCGTCCACGTACACCTTTTTACGATAAAGCTAGAACCCAGAATTAGACAGAATCGAGCAATTGCATCGACAACGGACAACGCCAGACCCAAAGTGGGTTTCGATGTACTGCATCTCATCAGTGACGTGCTCCGACATAGGCGCGAACCCAGGTCATCGCACTCATGAAATGTGCAATACTGACGACCTAAGTCAGTTAATATGTAGATGGATATCTGCCGCCTGCATACCAGCAGTAACTATCTTGGTTGTATATGACGCGTTGCTTGTCACATCGTAGAATGTAGAACTGGATAAAAATATAAGAATTTAAAAATCGAGGCATGGCCAATAGATTGCGCCGTGGCCCATATCGTTAGGTCGTCAGTATTGCACATTTCATGAGTGCGACTACCTGGGTTCGCGCCTATGTCGGAGCACGTCGCTGATGAGATGCAATACATCGAAACCCACTTTGGGTCTGACGTTGTCCGTTGTCGATGCAATTGCTCGATTCTGTCTAATTCTCGGTTCTAGCTTTATCGTAAAAAGGTGTATGTGAACAGGTATTTATACAAACCTATAATCTCATGTTAATGTCTAATATATACGTTTTATTTTATATTTACCGTTTTATCTGTTTAGTTAAACATGTTTCGGCTACCGAATCGTATTAGCGATCCAGTAATCTCGTCAGACGTTACAGAAAACCTTTCTGTAAAGTCTGACGAGGTTACTGGATCGCTAATACGATTCGGTAACCGAAACATGTGTAACTAAACAGATAAAATGGTAAAAAAATAAAACGCATATTTGCTCTGCAATAGTATTGAACACTTTCTTCAGGTTTTTACTAATTACCATTATATATATATATATATATATATATATATATATATATATATATCATTATGTCTATTGAATGTGTTAGGCTGAGCTTCAATCTTTGGTACTTCATTTAAGTCATCCTGCGCAAGAAATTGTCTTCCTACAAAAACGAGAAAAATATTTTCTTTCCCTCTTCCGTTAGGCGAAATTTCTATTAACGTAAATTATTTACAAAAACTTCCCACTCGTTGAAGACATTTCCGCGAGACTGCTTTCCAGATGGTTATAACTTGCCTGTCTTCAAATCCAATGTTAACATTTCAGCCTATAAGTAATCAACCGTAGTTTATGCTATTAATCAAGGTTAATAATCTCATAGTGGTCTTCATCCTTCATTTTGTCTTATTATTTGGACATGATAAGTGTTCACCCAATTATAACTGTCCGGGCGATCAAAAGAACACAACGGGAAATCCTGGGATTAAAACGACTTATATCCATGACGTTAATCAGCCAGGAAAAGATAACCGATATTAAATGGGTCAGACCAAAACCAACAAAAAGTGCAATAAATAAAAGCTAGCTAAAATATGGTAAACAGGTCAATCGACAGGGACTATGACCCAGAGAGTTGCAAAACAATAAAACAAGCTGGCAAGAAAAAGGTCAACAGGTAAAATTTATATAAACAAAAGAGCAGAGAGAAAACAGAGGCGAAAGACACCTCCACCACGATGATGATGATGATAGTTATTACTGTTATTTTGAAGTGGAAAAGTGTAAATAAACAATCTCTATTAAAAACATAAAAGTGTCTCGTATTCATTTTAAGATGAAATAACTTTCCGTTTATGCAACCAAGACGATCATAGCCATTCATATATGTAACATAAATAAATAGAATAAAAATCCTGCTTAATCAAGTTTATGACAAAGAGACATCGTATTAATATGAAAATAAGTGACTTTGTAACATGTTATTCAAGCCCTAAGTGAACAAAGAGCCGGCGCTGGGAAGACGCTTCAGAGTTTTTATAGAGATTCAGTTCTATTCTTGTCCATTTCTTGTATAAGAACACCAAATAACTCCATTACTTGCTCCAGGGTTTTATTTTATTTTATACAGTAATCTTTACAGCTATTTACATTTACATGAACTGCATCTTCTCCCGTTAGTTTGTAGAAGACTTGAAAACAATTCTCGCTCACATTTAACGTTTAACTTCACAAAGTTTTTTTTGTCACGTATTACTTCCCACAATTAAACCTCCTTTACATGTCAGTTTAATTGCTAACTTTGCATCCATTTCCTTATTTAACTAAACTTACTTAGAATTTTTAGTCTTTAATATTATTTATATAATATCAATATAAAATCTTGCTACACTTTTTAGTACTAACTTATAAAATCGCGTTCAATTTGTAATAAAAAAAAAAAAAACATAACCTATTTCACAACTCGAGTTTAATCTGTTCGAACACGGACATTATTATAATTACGAAAATATATTGAATCAGCAAACGCTCCGACGTTTTTCGTGATTCTGTCAATTCCTGGTCTGAGTTCTTAACTCCATATTAACATGTTTTACTCTTTTTATAAAATTTTTATAGTTCCAAATTTTAAGTTAAAAATAATAGAAAAGTACAACGTTGTATTTGTTGTTTATATATATCCACCAGCTTCATAATATGACATTAATACGATCATTAGATTTCTCGTAAATTTTGATTAGTAAAAGGCGTGTTTGATCTTAGCGTAAGGTTTTATTACCAACTAGCAGGGTGAACCGACGTTTCCCGGAAATCAATGATGATCAACAAATATTTCACACTCCCATATTTTTATTGTCAGTGAAATCGACGAAATCATCCATTTTTCAATCAAATCGATTGATTGTCTACTATTTGAGGACATATCATGATGCACGTGGGGATATTTCACATGCTTCTCACAGTGACTAAATTCACAATACATTGTAGTCTTTATTGCACTGCAGAGAACCTACTGTTGATTTTATAAAATTATTTTTATATACACTGGCTTGAATTAAAGTTTAAAATGCAAAAGTAAAGTATCGTACTTCACTTGTGCTCTAAACAGAATATTTGTTTCGAACGCACATTTGCTATATCAAAGAACCTACTGTTGATTTTATATGTCTGGCCTTACGGCTTGTGCAGTGATAATAGCATGCATTTAAGTTTAAAATGAAAAGGTAAAGTACGATTGTGAATTCGTGGTTTTAATAAAAATATTTATTTCGAACGCGCGGCTGTCATATCAAGAACCTACTGTTGATTTTATATGTTGGGCCCTTCGGCTTGTTTTGTAAAAAGGCTTCTCAAATGCACTTGTTATATTAGGTTGTGTATGGTGTTAAATTTGATCAAAATCGCCTGTACCTTCTTTCATCGGATTATTTCAATTATTGATTATCGATACTTATCGAAGACATTGCCATACGAAACCTATCTAAGAACACTGCAATGCACATAAAGTACCTTCGTGTGAAATTTCATAAAATAGGCCCAGCCGTTTTCGAATCGATAGGGAACGAACTCACAAAAACACAGACACACAGACACACAGAAAAAAGTTCCTGTTATATAATAATAGAGATAGAGATAATATCTAAGCGAGAACAGAGAATGAGAGAGTGAGAGAGAGAGAGAGAGTGAGAGAGAGAATGAAAGAGAGAGAGATTATACATGTTGTGTACTGTTTCTTATTTAGAATCGGCATGTACCTCCTACAATGGTGGATTATGTTAAGTATGAAGACAATGACACATTAATGATTATAGAAAAAAGAAAGGTGCAAGGTGGTCGTGAGCAAGCGTTAAATTACCTGATCTAATCGATTATTATAGTCAACCATATATTAGCACGTTTTTACTTTTATATCCTAGAAGTTTAAATGAAGTCCCTATTTACTTCCATCCTCTCAAAGGCAAAATTAGATACAGCTCCCCAAAATGGACCCTCTTGATTAAGAAATGTAATAAAGGAAACTACTCACACAAGTGGCGGCACATCTATTTTGCCTATCAGGTACGGGAACCGAGGAAAAAAAGAGAAGCAGATACTGTGGGCTTATAGATGGGTTCTTTTTACATGTGACGTTAATTTTCATATGTGAGGAATAGCTATTTTAAGGAGGACAATTTGGGGAGGATAGGCAGATGTTATTTTTTGACAGTTGAATGAAAATATCGAATTTGATAGTTGCTAGTGTAAATTACGGTTTAAATGAGAAAGAGTCCTGCCAGTTTTCATTTAGGGATTACGGGGATTTGTTAGTGCGAAATACGACGTTAGTAAAGAGAAATTATAACGGTTAATTTTTGGGGATTACAAGAAAAAAATTGCCTTAGTCTTTTGCGTTGAAGAAGTAGATTTGGCATACTTTAGATCAATCGATATTCTTTACTAGTCCATCTGTACGGTGGAGATAAGAGAAGAAGAGGTTTAACTTAACCCTTCTTTACGGGGTTTTGACATCTTTGAAGTTGTTTATGGCTTTTTTTTTGTTATTGCTCTTTATTCTGGCTACTAATCTTCATTAGCAAAACATCAAATAAAACACGTTATTCTCTTTTTAGTCGCGTGCAAGCGGCTCTATAAGTCACTCCGTCGATCCGTCGATCGGTCTGTCGGTCGGTCTGTCCATAACACTTTTGTGCTTGGCCTTTTTGATTAAGATCAAAGGTCTGTTATTAATAGATGCTGTTCTTAGTGTTTTAAGCTTTTCTTAGCCTTTTGGTCAAGATCAAAGTGTATTTTTAATTTATTTTAATTTTACATTGAATTATTTTGATTGTAATTTTCATTTTAACGAAATAAATTATATATCAAGATCAAAGTGTAGTATCTGTTCCGGCAGATACTGCAAGCAAAGACCATATGTGGGATCGCCCCCACATATAAGACCTTGGTCAATGTAGGGGCAACCCTTCATACCAATTGTCACTATCCAGCTCCCCTACTCCCCGGGGAGCTGGCCCCCATTTCCCCTTCGCTCCTCACATTAAAAATCGGCCTTGTGCCTAATTTGCTCGGTGGGGGAGCAAATAAATACCGCTTTTCTTGGCCTTTTGGCCAAGATCAAAGTGTAGTATCTTTCTTACTACATGCTGTACTTATGTCTGTAACTGTTCCTTGGTCACATATAACGTTTCAAATTCCCTAAATCAAATAATTTTTGTTATATAAAGTGGGGGATCACTTTTCTGTATCAATTTAATGTAAAATGATAACCCACTTTACAACCAATCAGTCTCAAAGCCATTCAAGTCATTCTCCAGATCATTCAAGTTGTTTTTGAAGGATTTCAGTTATTTTTTAAGCACTCAAGTCATTCTTAAGGTCATTTAATTCATCCTTTAGTTCATTTAAGTCCTTCTAAGTCATTTACTTTTTATTTATTTAAGTCATTTCAGCCCATTTTTCGGTTATTTTAGTTTATCTTTAATAATTTCATGTCAATCCTACATTCACGCATTGATTCATTACACGAGAGCACGCGACTAATGGTTATCGACCTTGTTAGTTTTAAAAGTGTTACTCTCTTTATTAATGATCTTGATGCGATAAGAAAATCCATTCCTCAGTTCATTGTTGCTCTAGTAGTCAGACTGAACTCCAATAGCTATGAAAAACGCTAGGGACTATTTGTGCGTATGCGCATACGTGTTTGCACATGGCATAAAAAAACTTCGCTGTTTACACAAATCTATTCCTTCCTCTGTGTAAGCGTCTCCGTTTCACGGGTTCTCTGCGCGTAATTCTATTTATCTACACTGCTAACAGATTCATTGCACATTTTTTTCATGTTTTTAGCCGTGCATATTTTCTGCTAGGAATTTTGCAGATACACGCTGTTTGTTTAGAAAACCCAAATAAAATGCACTGTCATGAAATTTTCATGAACTTTTTAACAAAAAGCATTGGTTTTTATATGAGGGACGTTCCAAAAGTAATACTTTCTATTTTTTGAAATTCCGCCCGAATGGATCAGATAGGATGGCAAATTATATTGTAATCATGAATAAACCAATGCATTCATGACCTGCTTAGAGTTTCATCTCTCTGGTGAAGATATTGGCGGTGTGAGACTCTAAAAAAACAACCCCTGTAAGGAGGTGCACCAGAATAAGAGATGCGTCAATGAATTCTTCAACAGAGAAATAATTGAATCGATCAACATTCACCGGCGCCTGTTACATGCAATTGATGTCAGCACAGGTAGGAGATAAGTTCTTTGAGTTCAGAGTGGCAACAGAGATGTGAGTGACAAAGCGTGTTTCGGATTTTTACGAGACATCGTTCATCGCTGGCAAAAGTTCATTGAGAAAGACGATGACTATAAATAAATACTGGAGCACAAAAGACGATGACTATAAATAAATACTGGAGCACAAAAATTCACTCGTTTTAATGGTACTACTTCTCTCTTTGTAGGCCTTCAACGTTTTAGTTATTGAGTTTAAAAAGGATGCATTGATTTTAGAACGACCCTCGTAATATGTGGTTTCAAAGTTTCTGTTGTTTGTGAGTAACTTTATGATTAACTAGTAGGCCGTCCGGCGTTGCTCGGTCGTGAAATACGCATTCACACAGAAACAGAGACACGTGCATGAGAGTATTATGTTTTCTTCTAAACCGTTCACTTCTTGTAAGTAAAAAAAATGAAAAAAATACTCGAGCTGAAATCGAAACCAAAACCTAATGATAGTGAGTCAAGTACGATAACCATGAGAACAGCTTGACACGATCCTTAAATGGAGTTTACAAATTACTTACTCTTAACATAAGTAATCTGTAATGTGAACTATTCACGGCTGCGATTCCGTGAAACAGTTAGTAAACATAAAAATTCGATGACTCCAACGTACCAATTTTTGAATTGTAACTCCTTATTAGTCCGTTTTTTTCCAGATGAAAAACCGATTAAAAAGTTTTTCACATGTCTGAATCCAATATAAACCAAATTTAAAGTATGTAGATCCCCAAATCCCTAGACTTAACTAGCCCCGACTTTTTCTTGTGGGGATATCTTAAAGAAAGAGTCTATATTAAACAAACCCCAAACCTTACAAGAATTCAAGAAAAAACATCAGGAACGTTGAGTATATAGGTTGAGAAGTGTCCTGATACATATGCTAACTTTTATGTAATTAGATGGCTATTCCATATAGTAATACAGATTCCAACTTATGAATCTGCGTTTAGTCACACTGAGTATTTAAAAGTGTGTCAAGGATCTAAAGCTGGTATGAGGTTTTGTGTCATTTAAAACTATAAAATTATCCCGGAAGAAAAAATATCCTGGAAAAAAGCCATTTTTTTAAAAATCTGTTGCTTTGCAATAACTTTGCTTTTTCTCTTTTTTTTTTCACAAATTCAATTCTAGGCTCTAGATTTCGCTCGTTTATTAAAAAAAAAGAAAAAAAAAAAGAAGGGAAACATCCTTCTGAAAAAATTCCAAATGTTAGCACAATTTTTTTTTTGTATTTTCTTAACTTGTTTAACTAAATTTTTGCTCCTCAATTATTAGATTTTGTTAATTGAATTAACATTTTTCTTTAGTTTACTTTTTTATTTCACACACGCAAAGACACACAAGTGCTCTGCATTTTTCTTTTCAGTCCAAAAAGATAGAAAAAGGAAAATTGAATTTCTTCCTCCTCTATACCATTCGTTCACATTATTTTCACAACTCTTTCTTTTATTTATTAATTTTAAAGAAAAATTATCAAGTAACAGAGGATTTATTTGGATTTCTTTTACTCTCTAAATCTCCTATTTTCTCTATTTTTCTCCTAGGTATTACCTTAAAAAATAAGGATAATTTAATTTCTTCGTTACGTCCTTTCCTCCATCTTCTTCGCCTCTTCTTCTCGTTCTTTGAGTTAGGTCTCAATTCGATATGCATTTATGGCCAACTTGATTTTAATAATTCGACATCAATATGATAAAATTAACACCACTCGCTTAAATTGCCCCATCTTGACTGACGTCACAAACAAAGTTATTTGAAACTAGAGAATAAAAAAGGTAAAAGGCGTATTCGTCGTTTCGAAAAGATAAAACATTCGGAATATTTGAAGACACAAAGATACGTTTGATATAAGTTAACTTTAAAGAGACTTATAATAATAACCAGACCATATATAAAAATACAATGACTCTAGCTACCTCGCCATTCCTCTATTCTACAGGATGGAACAATAAAAATGTCGCTCTTGAAAAAATGACATAATTCCATTTCCGGTTTCTTTTTTTGTTGCAGACCAACTACTAGTTGACCGTTTGTGTACAAATCCCAAGAAAGATAGACCCCTTCTATCGTGTCTGAAAGTGACACAATGTTCAACGAGCGAGATCAGTTATGACAATAGAACCATTTCCTGCACCCTTAAAATGCATCGCTGGATTGCCACGAATTACAGGGAGTTCCCAGGATAATAAAAGCAAAGTTTCAGACCACGGTTATGGTCTTTGCTGTGGTTTCAAGTGAGGGTCGCATCATGTTACCTCACTTCTCTGAAGTCGGCTTGAAATTCAATACCAAAGTGTATCTGGATGGGCTAAAGAGTGTGTTTATCCCCTGGTGCAATCAGATTGTCGCTGGCAGATCCTGGCTGTGGCAGAAAGACTCTGCGTTGACCCCAAAACTCAAAGAGACCCAAGCTTGGCTTCAGAAGGAGTGCTACGACTTTGTACCCTTCTCTCACTGGCTCCCTCCTCTCCCGACCTGAACCCGCTGGACTACTTCGTTTGGTCATACGTCGAGAACATCACCAACATGACCTCCCACGACATCAAAGCTGCCTGATCGCCGCTATCCGCAGAGTATTCGCCGAGCTCCCGCCGGCACTTGTGGAAAAGGCATGCTCCTAGTTCCGGACCCGTATCGAGACAGTAATTGAGGCTGAATGCGGCTACATTGAATAGACATCAGCTTTACTACATAAGTTACCTGAATTTATTTTTTCAATAAATGTTTTAAAACATAGCTGTTGTGTTGTTTTCTTTAGGGAGACAATTTCATCCTTCCATCTCGTACCATATCGCAAATATCAAAGAGTAACTGTTACGATGGGGAGAGGTGAGTCCAATTATGAATCGGCCTTCCGGAACTGAGTAATTTGATTCTTGTTTCCTATGGATATCCCTATGTAGGCCAGGATAAAATAAGTCCGTATCAATAAATACGACACGACACGACGTGTTGATCGGTTTGATTTTTTTCTGGAAAGCGCGCTAGACAAAGTGTGAACCCACTTGACGTAAGATGTCAACAAGAATGAAATATTATTATAGCAAATACAGCAGATACCTGTTACCATTCGTATTAACAAGAAATAAGTCTACAGAGAGGTTGTAGTTTGTGTGAAATATGCTATTTGAATAGAAATCTGTACAACAATTTGATACCAAAACAGCGAATTCATGGAAACCAACAGACTAAGGAGTCAAACAAGTTGGAAAATGTAGCAGTGAATATATCAGACAATTCGAGAAGATACATGCCAATATGGTATTTATATAAAAAAAGATTGATACTAGCAACATCACGTCTGTTAAACAGAGATTACAGAGAAGAATAAATGTGTGGCCAATCAAATTAAAGATTCTTTTCTTTACCAAATTATTCCTAGAATCATGGACATACACGAGGGACCACCTGACGTTTGCCAAATCCATAAGTTAAAGTTATACTATGGAACCGACTTGATTCGAACCTAGAATATTCAAATCGCCAGTCCACGTCGTTATCCACTTTAACATGGTATCCTAATGACAGGGTTGGAATATAATTACATTTTTGTAGTGTTAGTCATATGAACACTTTCTTCGTTATTGGTTGCTGAAACATATATTTATGTCAACTTCATGATAATAACCCTTGGATCTGCAGGCGTCATTCTATACATAAATTGGAAAACTGCACGGGTTCAATAGTAGTGGTGTCTTAGTTAAAACAACAGATCCTATAACATTTCCTCTCGTCATTCTTGACTTAATAGGCCACGCTGGTTACCATTACGCTAATCTACAGTCCATTACGGAAATATTCAGTACACTCCACACTCAGTTGTCTCCCCTTGAGAAGACTTAAAATTCTAAAGGCAATGACAATAAACCGTAATGCCTTCAAACTGTGCCATTAGTAATAGAACCTCTTTTAAACTTGCTTATTCTTTAAACATTTGTTTTTATCAATACAAGACACGCAATTCTTAGGTTTACCCTCGCATTTGTTTCTCTTTAAGAACATTTTCATGCCAACCTTTGAAGTCCCTGGGCCCCCCTTTGAAATGCTTGCAATTCTATTACCAAAACTTTCACCGTTATCCAATAGCTTCTTTACATATATTAAACGATTAACTTTTTTTTGTATCTACGCGTTGATCGCTGAAACGGTTGGCATTTAATAGACATTTGTTTTACTGAATGTTCAATTGCTTTTTTCTCGGAACATATGATCTCAGTTTATATGCAACTCAAGTGTTCATTGTTTTTTTAAATATATTTTCATGATTCACTCATAAAAGAGGAACATGTTTATTTCAACCTTTGCGGTTCGTTAGTGTTTTTGACTAATGGCAAAGTTTAGTGTATAATCTGATACGACATTTAATCTTTTCTTTCTTCGTTCACTGAAAAATAAATCTTTCTAGACTGAGTTAATTATAATTTTTATCCTAATCCAGTGCCCCTTTTTGGAGAGCTGCATTTTCTCTGCATAAGAACGATCTTGTGTCGTAATCTACACTTGTGGGGTGGCAAGTAAATATTGACTTTGTTAATCAGACATATTTATGCTAAACAGACAAAATAATGCTTGTGTTATGTTGATTAATCGGACTATTATTGTCATCTTGGGTGTTATTAGCACAACGTTTTGGTCGCTGCAATCTGCGACCTTCTTCGGGTGTTGAAAACATGCTTCTTTTTCAACTTGAAGAAGGTTGCAGGTTGCAGCCACCGAAACGTTGTGCTAATAACATCCAAAATGAGAATAATAGTAAGATTAATTAACTTAACACGAACATTCACATCTCATCTCCAAAATTCAGAATTGCATTCAAAAGAATGTTAGCCACTGTTGCCAGTTTTACAATTGATTTGATTAACTCTTAAGGGATAGATACATCAATGCAAATACCAAAAAAACAATAAAACTCATTTCAATGAATCGCATTAAGAAGTATAATTTAGGTTTGAAGGTTTAGAAGTCTGTGACAATATAAAGTAAGTTTATGTGCGTATATTTTCATTCATAATGTTTAGACCGGAATCGGGAATCGGAACAATCGGAACATTTTGGGGTATCGGAATCGGTATCTGAATCGTAAAGATTTGGATCGCTTTTCGATGCTGAAAACGATTCTTTTAATTATATTTTTTGTTTATTTTTTATTTTTATTTAGAACTAGCCTGGGTACCGGCTGTTGCCATGATGTTTGGAGGTGTGTGTTGAGCAAAAAAAAAAAAAAAAGAAAAAAGTGGTAGTAGGCAGGCAGGCTCGAACCCGTACCGCGAACGAGGAAACAAACGCGAAAATAAGACGTGACATTTTTGCTGGTTCGTCCATCGTCAAACCGGAAGTGGCGAAGGTTTAAATTAAGGCTAGTGAATCGAAAAGAGGGGATGACTTTCGAAAATATCGGCGTAAAAAAGCGACCTTTCCTTGTAGAAAAGTGCTCAGTTGAGGATGAAGGAATTAATGTCGTTTGCCAATTTTTCGATATTTGTCGCCCGAAGCGGTCGAGCTCCAAAACGATACCAATCTCGTGAAAATCTGTCGCCTCTATTGAAAGTTGTAGGCATACATACATGCATGCATACATACATACATACATACATACATTTAAACAAACGGGTGAGATTTATATTATCGATTCATTTTTCCACTGCTCATACTAATGATATAATAATAAATATTTTTTCAAACTACCAGTAAAATTAAAACCTATACAGCACACACATCCGTAGGTGTTTTTTTTTTCATTCATGAAAATATAGGTATATATTACAAACATTCTTATGGTAACAGAAAAAAACATTACATCTCTATAGAATAATATTTATACGTTTCCAAAGATTCGAAATCGGAATCGGTAATTGTATCGGAATCAAGATTTAAAAACAGAATCTGCTATTATATCGGAATCGGGAAATATTGGAATCGGCCAGTTACTAATTGACCCGGATGAATTGAAAGATTGTTTGGGTCTGAAATGTCATAATAATGGGCATAAAGCGACAATATGTAATTTAAAAAATTCTTTCATCTTCAATCAATCGTAAGTTATATGGAGTGTTTTTTTTAAACATATTTTAAGGTAAAACCGCCTTTTCAAAGCAAGTCAGATTTGTTTGATTTATTCTCTGCTTTTTTTTTTTAGTTTCAGTCAATTTTATTCATTGATCTAGTGGTCTTTATAAATTCACTGTTTAGGTATCTCGTTATAATAAATTTTCCTTTTTAGTAATTTTTTCTCTAAAATTGCAGGTATGTTGAACTGTCTTCCTGCCGACTGTTTTTACTCCCACCTTGGTCTTTTAAAGACTAAGCTGATAGGAATCTCCTGTCTTTGCATAAGTCGTCATTCGTTCTTTTTAACTCTTTACATTAAGTTGCTTCATACCTTGTTACGGGCGGTTTCCATAAAAAATGGATTCATATCCAACGCATGCACTACAGTAATAGATTTAAAGCTTCCCATAAAACCGGAAGTTTTTATTTATAAATTTTGTTTTCTTTTAATTTTAATACATTTTAATCTTTTTTTTTTATTCTTCTCTATAACCAGCAACCGCAATAGTTATCGTCTCAACAAGACGGAATTGTCTTACGGTTTTCCAGGTTTCCTATAATTATTTCATTATATCGTTTTCATAGGACACTTTTATTATCGTTATTCTCGTCTTTTGTGAGCGGAAAGTCAGCAATGAAAGGGCTGTCAGAAAGAATATAAAACCTTTAAGAAGTGAAGAAGGGAATCTTCCGTTTGTTAAGAGGGAGGCATCATCTCCTTCGTGACGTTCAGTCCTTGACCTCTACGCAATGTGAAATTATTATCTTCGACCGTGTGAGAAAATTATTGGAAAGGAAAAACAAAGATCGCAAAGAATTGCGATAAACATCGGAGGTTTTCTTGATTCGAAGAGACATGGAATTAATAATTGAGTAATAAATAACAATTGAAAGCGAATGTCGATAAGTCAAGAAAACAAAAGGTAAAAAATGGCAACGAAGGACGAACCCGTCATTTGCGAAATTTCTTGCTCTCTTGTTATCTTGTAATCCTTTCTTCTTTCTCGCAAATATTATCTCTCATTTTGTAAAGTTACTCCTCCTCTTTTTCCCATTTAACCGTGGCACTTGGTCTCGCGTTCACTCTCCCTGCAACCACTTTTAAGCCTCACAAAGTGTCTCTCATTGTCGCCGTTTTTACTTTCACTTGCTGATTATCGTAAAACCTCTTCTTCTCTTATACCCTCTCTTTCTCTCTCTCTCTTCAAAGGCTCGAAAATATTGCCTCCTTTTTAAAAAGTTAATCCCCCTTTTCGCAGTATATCGCACTGTCTTTTAAATGCACCTTCACCGCCCCTCTCTCTCTATCTCTATCTCTCCCCGCCTCTTTCCCTCTTTAAAATACATCAAATATTTATCCCTCTTGCTCTGTTCCCGTCTTAAATGTATCCCTTAACCTCTTAATTCCTCTTTCTCTCTAGCAGCATTTAAGCATTATACATTTTATTTAGTGATCGCTGTTTTATTTTTACTGTATATCGACCATGCGTCTCTACAATCCTTCTCGTCTTCGTCCATCGACGTGAGCAGTTACCATCCTGGTTCTTGCTCCGGACAAAGTCTCCGACTTGGAGTTCCCGGATTAGACGACAATGCTTGTTGTAGAACTTTTTGTTCCGAATATGCCTCTTGACAATTAAAACCTCTCTCCATCTATTTCTTTCCATTGTTTCCGCGTTGGGTATTTATCCAATAGGGTAGAAAGGTGGTCTTTAATGACTCGACCATATAGCATTACGGCTAGAGACATGCCATGCCGGTCGTGGTATAGATATCCATAGCTGTCCATGTTGTCGGCTTGTATCGTACATTTTGCGATCTTAACAGCTATCTCTGCGTAACCGTTGTTTTGAACGTAATAGGCTGATGATGCACTTTTCCGTATACTCCAGTTCCTCAACTAGTAGTCGTACTTCTGGGACCCAAACGGTTGTCCTGCACCGGAAGAAATTTCTTCAGATGCACCGTAAGTACAGAACCAAGTTCTTAAGGTATTGCATATATTTTGGCTCTCCCAAACGTAATTAGGTTCATTTCCACCCATCTAGTATCAGCGTACACCATAACGTTCTCACCTTGTATATTGATAAAGTCAACCACTACTTGTTAAAATGGAAATTCCGGGTCTGCTGCTAACACCAAGGGCTGAGATGGTGCAATTGTGTTGTGAGTGTAGCATTGGAATTTGGTTTGCCTGATATTAGCAGCAAAACCCGGCGATAACAATCGTTGTCTTGCATTCACCAGCATACTATTTACGCCTTCATGTCTGGATTACAATACTCCTGCGGGAAGTCTTCGAATATCAGGATTTTGTTGCCTTTGATAATAACCCTTTCCAGGCAATATAATTCTTCACGTATGACCGAGAAAACTCGAATCATGTGTGGGAAGTTGCTGAATTATTTTTGAATAAGATCTCTTAAGGTTCTGCATTCTTCATCCGTGGCTGCCGCAGGTACGACTCTTTCTCATGTAATAACTTTCGATTTAGGATCACTTTCGTCAAGGTAGTTTTAATTGCAGTGTCATTGACCATCGTTTTTTTAGTGGAGTGCCGGCTGAATAGCAGGATGCACAATAAGAGACTAAATTAAGTTTTTCAGTATGATATATTATTTAAAATTTGTATATCAGTGTCTTTTGTTTGAAAGTTAACACCTTTTTATTTATTTTTATTTTTTACATGGTGGTCACCACTTATCAAGGCCCGGAAGCCACTCGGGAGTAAGGGTTATTGCCTGTACATTAATCAATGTGATAGTATCGTAGTAATCGTTAGTATTGGAGATTTGATAAAGTGTCTTACTTAAGGGGGCGATTCATCAGGTATTTGTTTATGTTGGACTTGAAGACATCCAAGTTGTAGTCAGGTGGGAAACAGGCAAACGGAAGAGAGTTCCACAGGCGTGCTCTTCTAAGAAAGAAGCTTTGTTCATGGAATCTACGTTTTGATTTAGGCGCAGATAAAGAGTGGGGAAAATTATTGACAGTGGTTTCAGATAGACGGGTTTTTATCGTGAGAGATTGGCGAGGGGGGACCAGAGATTGGAGCTTTTATTGTTAATATTGTTCAATATTGTTCAGGGCCTGATTTGAAAATATTTTATTAGTGGCAGTTGATCCACTGTTATCAGTAAATCCGGGCATCCGAGTATGAACATCCGACAGGATTCCAGTCCGTTGACTGTGGCTAAATCTTCTGCCTTTCACTGTTCATATCGCGATTCTGCGTCATTTTTAAAACGGGATCCAAGCAAATTGACATTGATAGCAAAACTCATACTCAATTCATCCTCACATCTGTCGTGTTTTTGAAATAGGAAGTACGATATTCCTGTTTTGTGAGCACAAAATGATCGCTTGTTTTAATGGTAGGACTCCCTTCTTCGTAGCTTTTCAACTTTTCGTGTTAAAAATATGAAGATTTACATTAGAACACCCTCGAATGATAAAGCGTGCTCCGGACGCTCATGTGCAGCCATCGTTAATAGCTGGGAAAAGTGCATTGAGAATGATGATGACTATATAGAAAATAAATCCTGGAGCAGAAAAGGTTACTCATTTTAATGATATAACTCCTGTCACACGTCGAGTTAAAAGAAATATAAGAAGCTTTATTTTTAGAACAATCCTCGTACACACACACACACACACACACACACACACATACACACGCACACACACACACGCGCGCACGCACACACACATATATATACATATATATATGTGTGTGTGTGTGTGTGTGTGTAGTCTTACTGCACTGAATAGCTGTGATACAGCAAAACAGTCTATCTGTGGATGAACTTATATATCACTTCCTATATTGATGCTTGCATAAGCATCAACCACTAGTTTCTGCAGGCAAATAAAAATTATATATTCATAAAAATATTATAAGCCCCTCAACTAGTATTGGGTCTCTTTACGAGAGTTTATAATAAGCTATTAATTTCAGAGTAATACAATGCTCTGACGTCTGCAGTTGAACACTATCTGACTAGCTTTCTGAATTTGTACGCTTGCTTCGACATTATATATAGAACTTAATTCTCTTTCCTTTTGGGCGTGATAATTTTTCTAACCGAAATGACTTAATACCAGACTGCAGAGTCAAATGTGACCTTATGACTGGGTTTGAACCTTTAGATCTGCAGTAAATAATACTTCCTACAGTGACGATTGTATAAGGACACCCACACTGAGAATTGAACCTTCAATCTTCAGGGGAATATCACTTTTAGAATTGATTTCTTCCAAGTACTTTAACCACTAGGCCACGGGTCCACGCGGACAATTCTAGTATGAATTTTTTAAACCTTAAACATATTTTATTTCTAGTTATAACTATCACTATTTATTACTAGTTATTATTACTATTTATTAATGTATATATATATATATATATGTGTGTGTGTGTGTGTGTGTGTGTGTGTGTGTGTGTGTGTGTGCGTTTGTGTAAAAGGAATCGTACGGTTTCTTACAACACCAAGCTTAAGCAATACGTAGTAACAGCAATGCATATCAAGTGGAGATAGACAGTTTAAGAAAAAATCGCCACTGAAACAACAATCCAGAGAAAATCCAACAACAATCCAAAGAAAAGTAAAAGTAAAAATAAAATTGTGTAATGGAATTATGGCAGAAGGGCATAGTATTCCAATTTATCATAGGAAATATCTTTTTGCATAAAAATAAAAATAAAAGCTATATTTTATGTGAAATACAAATGTGTATGGTTGCTTTAATCAGCAATCATAAACGACAAAGGTATGTCGGACGGAGAATATTCCAGGGAAAATATCCCCAAAAGACTAAACAAACAATAATATACAGGAACACCTGTCCCTCTTCTTGATTCTCCCAATTGACCATATATAATTACATTTCTTTCATTTCATCGCAAATCTTCAAAATCGGAATGAAATTTGTAACCTTTAAAACAGATTTCACATGAGAATTTGGATTTAAATATTTTATTATGAGAACAAAATATCGGCAAAACAAAATTATGCACAAGGTCGATCAAAAAACTTGGCTGGTCTATTGCCATTCTTGTCACTGAATCTTTGTTTACTATGCCAATTTTAGATAGAGCTCTCAGTCACCATAATACCACATTTATAGCAGGGGATCGCCCTACTTGATATTCCCAAATAAAGTCGTTTTGTTTGTTTTTAAATGTGATATATATATATATCCTGTCTTACTCTGAGAAAATTGTTCTTTCTAAAGGTTTAAATTTTTGTGTTCCTCCTGAATGCATCAGTGATATTGAGGTTCTTACTGAATTTGAAATCTTGTTTTCTCATCACACCCCTTTCCTCGGATACTCTTTCAGCTATGAAAGCTAATTCGTCTAGTACTGCACATTCTTATAGCAATTCGTCGATTGACTCGAGGAATTTTGTCTGGGAAAAATCCTATTTTTCTACTGTTCTTAATTTAAAGAGAAGTAAAAATATTTATCTTTCCAGACCTGATAAAGGTGCCAGTGTAGTCGTCCTAACCGAACTGATTATTTTAATAAGATGCCAAATATTTAAGATGACACTACTAAATTTCTCAAACTCAGCTCAGTCGACTCGTGTGATAATACTTTGAGTATTGAAAACAAATCGCAAAAACGCTTGCACTTCTTATTTAAAAAAGAGATTTATCAGAAAATACGATCCACTATATCCTTAAGACATCGACTTTATCGTCTTGTAAAATTCATAAAGATAATGTGCCTTGTAGACCTATTTTATCTATGGTTGGTTCCGCTCAACATGCCCTCGACCAATGGCTCACTGAGTTACTTTTAACTTTTTTTTTTTTTATTTTTTTTTACAAAGGCATCACCACATTATCAAGGCCCAGAGGCCACTCAAGGATAAGGGTTAAAGAGTGTACAGTAGAAATTGGTCAATATAGTAATCATTAGTAATGAAAATTTGGTAAATTTAATAACTTATATGGAACGGCTCATCAAGAACTTATTTACGTTAGACTTGAACACAACCATATTGTAGTCAGCCGGAAAGCAGGAAAACGAAAGACAATTCCACAGGCGTGCAGTTCTAAGAAAGAAGCTTTGTTCATGGAATCTACGTTTAGGTTTAGGCACAGATAAAGAGTGGGGGAAATTATTGATAGTGTTTACAGCTAGACGAGTGTTTCTTGTGAAAGTTTGGCGAGGGGGGACCATAGATTGAAGCTCAGTTGAACACTTTCCATGAAAATAACGATACATCAGAGACAAACTCGCAACATCTCTTCTGTGAGATAGAGGTTGCAAGGAGGAGAAAAGGACATCTCCTACGAGGCTACGAAGTCTATTTTGAACTCTATCAAGGCAGGACAAGTCCTTACTAGCAGCTCCTGCCCAGATGTGGCAACAGTATTCCATCCTTGGACGTACCTGGCTCTTATATAGGTAGAGAATAGCATCAGCAGTGAGATATCTACTGGATCGATAGAAAGATCCCACCATTTTTCCAGCGGCCTTGGCAACAGATTTGATATACGTGTTCCATTTAAGATCAGGAGTAATGGTCAAGCCCAGAAGCTTGTCAAAACTTGAGGCCTCCTGAAGACGAGAGCCATTCATTTCAATTGATGACAAATGTGAATTAGAATGTTGATGATGTAAAGAGAGAAGCTTGGTTTTAGATGCATTAAAAGTAACCAGCCACTCCTTTCCCCATTGTACTACGTGCTCAAGATCAGAGGAGAGAGAATTGGAGAGAACTTGGTCGTTTACTGTCTTAGATGTGGTACCATAGATGGTAGTGTCGTCAGCATAAATGTCTACAAATGATGTAAGGATATGATTTGGAAGATCATTAATGTAGATCAGGAAAAGAGTTGGGCCCAGGATGGATCCCTGAGGGACACCGGCATTAATACTGTGAGCTTCTGATTTTTGCCCCTCAACTACTACTCTTATGAACCTATCAGAAAGAAATGATTTAATAATTGAGAAGACTTTTCCAGCTATACCATAGCTAGCGATCTTATGAAGTAAACCTTTATGCCATACCCTATCAAAGGCTTTAGATATGTCAAGAGCAATTGCCCTAGAAAGATTGCCACCGTCGAGAGATTTGCTAATCCTATGCGATATAACTGTAAGGACATCTGCTGTAGATCTAGCAGAACGGAAACCATATTGAGTGTCACTAAGAAGGTTATTTTTGTTGAGATGTTTGATTACTTCTGTATTTAACACAGATTCTAGCAACTTACTCATGACGCACAGGAGACTTATTGGCCTGTACTGAGAGGGGGATGAGCGATCACCTGAATTCTTAAATACAGGGCATACTGATGAGATTTTCCAGGGAGATGGGAAACTATTCTCCTTAAGACAACGTTTAAACAGTTTTGTAAGTATGGGCGCTAATTCAGGTTGAAGTTTTTTGAGTACTATAATTGGAATACCATCAGGGCCAGTTGCTTTACTCGAATCAAGGTTTTTGATTAGCTTCGCAACATCACGTACAGATATACGTATATCACATAGCGTGTTTTCTGATACAGGAGGAAATATTGGAGGTTGGCGGTCTTGGTCGCAAAGGGTAGAATTAGCTGCAAAGTTCTTGACAAAGAGTTTGGCTTTGTCTGATGCTGACGAGATTACCTCAGGTCCATTGATAATAGTTGGGATGGAGCACACGCTTCTATTCAGGATTCTGTTTGCTATTTGCCAAAACTGGTGGGAACCAAGCCTCTGCTCAGCTACTTTGGACTTAACAGATTGAGCATATAACACTCTTGCGTTCCTTATTACTTTCTTACAATGGTTGCTGGCAGTCCTGAAAACGGCTTTAGTTTCCATACATCTATTACGTTTGAAGCAGTGGAAAAAGTGATTTCTGTGCGCAATGGCAGCAGCACATTCTGGAGAGAACCATGGCTGGCTGTTAGGTTTTTGCTGAAACTTTTTAGAAGGTATGAAATGGTCAATACCTACAGTTAACCATTCAGTTAGGTCTAATACTATAGAGGACACATCCTTTTTAAACATGGAATGCAGAGGTAGATCAGATATAAATGTACGGAAGCTATCCCAGTCAGCCTTAGTGTATCGATATACTGTACGATGAAGAGGTACGTCTGGGGACTTATTACATTTCATTTTTATCTTAATTGATACAACAGAGTGGTCGGAAGATCCAAGAGGCGACAGAACAGAAACTGAACATAGTTCAGGGCAAGTTGTGAGAAAAAGGTCTAGTAGGCTCGCATACTGGCCGTCATTATCGGGCACACGGGTAGGTTCCTGAACAATCTGAGTGAGGTCATAGGCAATGGAGAAATCATGACAGAACCTCCCCTCATCATCGGTCTTGTTTGAGTGGGTCAACCATTCGACGTTGTGAACATTGAAGTCTCCACATACGTGAATGTTAGCTGAAGGATAAGTAGAAAGGACTTGGTCAATTTTCTCAGATATGCTTTGAAAGATAGTAACTCCGCTGTTGTGGGGGCGATAGAGAGTAAATATAAATGCAGTAGTGTGAGCTAAAGCAACCCGGAAGCACATATAGGGTAAGTTAGGATCTTCCCTGGAGATGTCCCTCCCACATGGAAAGCTATCTTTAATATAGGCACATATTCCATGCCCATGGCGATCTTGGGGGTCAGATTTAGAAGTTAAGTTAGAGTATCCTGAAATTGCAAACTCATCTAGGGAAATAGCCTGTCCAATGCCAATTTCACTTAAAAATAAAAGGTCTGGTTTAGTCTCCTGTAATTGGGTTTCAACCTCTGGAAGGTTAGAACGAAGACCCCTGATGTTGGAGAAGGAGACATGGTAGTAGGGGTCTACGTTGGAAGTTGGAGAACCGGGTTTAATCGTGTATTTTTTCTTGAAACTTGTCATGATGAAATTTTGGAATTTGTGGACTAGGTCGACAGATTTACTTAGAGCAGGACAGAGAGGGGAAATTAAGAGAGAAAAAGAAACGAAGAATTTTTTATTTTATTTGTAGCTAATGATAAGGTAAAGCCGTAACAATTACCCACTAGTATGGCATCGAGAGGCCCCACCAGAAGCTACTGCATGGTCCAGAATCCATTCACCAAATGGCAATACAGCAGCCCCAGTACTTTGCACCTGCTGATAGGACAGCCTCCTTAGTGGTTAATCCAAGGTTCGGGTCCCTGACTATCAGGCGGATAACGTCAGCCCAGACAAAACGTTTACCTCCAGCACCCTTACTAGTGACATGGCTACAAGGATAGACATAGAAACAGAAAATTTCCGCCATCTCAGCCAACTGTTCGCAAAAATACTGCCAACCTAGAAAACAGCTTTTTCTTCTCCCTTTGTCCGAAAAATCACTCATTTAAAAAAATGAGGACTGAGGGACAAATAAGAAGAAGCGAGAGTAACAGGAGCTGCCGATAACGCATCCACAATGCGTTTTCTACTCTCCATTAAAAAAAAAAAACTATTAAGTATTGTACTTAATAAAAGTCCAACAGACGTGTTTAAGGGAAAGTATGGTGATAGATTCCCCTCACACGAACTAAAAATGAGTATAATTCGTAATTTTTGCTATCAACTCGGTAGATAAATAAACATATGTACGTGGAAAAAAAAAAGCTAGCATTTAATAAAACAGAAATACACAAATTAAATACTGAAATAAAATGGAGTTGTTAATATTTTACATTCTATTTTACTTATTGTGTCTCTGATTCTTGTACTTAAAAAATTCCTTCTTTTGCTCGTTTGATATTCCCAGTTTATTTACTTATGTGCCTATTCATGAGACCCTTACTATTTACTGCGATGCACCTTATTGTAGTGAACATATTCCTCCCACTTTACCGGAGAAATATTTTACTGGAGTTCTTTCTCTTTGCACAAAGTCCGTCGAGTTTAGTTTCAACAACGTGTTGTACCAACAAATTGATGGAGTTTCCATAGGTAGCCCCTTAGGTTCTATCCTTGCCAACATTTTCGTTGGGTTTTATGAATTAAAACTTCTAAAATCACCACATAACACTCATGCTTTTTGTTTTCGTTATGCGGATGATACGTTTGCGGCTTTTCCTTCTCAGGACATGGTGTTAGAATTCTTCGAACGTCTTAGTTCCTTACATCACGCTTTGTCTTTCACTATGGAGATGGAAAAAGACAACCCGTTCCTCAACGTGCAGGTCGAAAGGTCCAGAGGCGGTTTTCTTACCTCTATATATAGAAAACCAACCTTTACAGATTTATATTCTGAATGATGTTCATTCACACCTAAAACCACCAAGTTGACGTTGATTTATACGTTAGTACATAGGACCTTAGTAATTTTTTCCCATTGTCGACTAGATACTGAATTTACTAAAATTAAAGAAATTCTAGTCAATAACGACTATCCCGAATTCTTTATTGATAAATGTATTAGATTTAAAAATAGTCAATTTAACAAAGGTATTACCTTTGCCCCTTCAAAGAGTATTGTATATCTTAAGTTGCCATGGGTTAGAGAAAAATATGTCCCTCTCATAAACCAACTTAAGCAGACTATCAACAATTGTTTTCCGTCTGTTCTACATGATTTTCAATACGAAACCTGCATTGTCTTTTTTCGAAAAGGACGATTTGCCTCTAACTAAACTTAATGATATTATATATAAATTCCAACGTCAGTGTGATGCTGTCTATGTCGGGCGAACAAGCGTCCACTTTGAAACAAGAATTGGGCAACATGTATCTTCGGGTTTTCGTAATAAAATAGAACTCTTCTCAATCCTACCCACCATAATTTAGATTCTGCGATTGGCCAACATTTATTGGATAATCCAGAATGCTAATATAGCTAGATATGTATATATGTATATTTATACATGTATGTGTATTAATTTGTTACTCCCTTTTTTTTCTCTTTCCTGTACATTTATATGCAGGATATATCATTCCTCAATCGTATTATTTCACGGTTTTTTTTTCTTTAATAATATTCATAAGCATTTTATAAAAAGCGTTTTATTAGAGACATAATGTCATTAACGTGGGGCAAGGGAAAAAGTCTGTTTCACATATTTGTACACGTTTTTACGTATCGATATGAAAAAAATTTATATGTCATTCGTATTATTTGGATTATTCAAACTGCTGTTCTCATCTTGATTATTTTTTTTAGATACGGATTAGTAATTCGTATGATTTGGATTATTGGAACTACTGTTCACAATTTGGATGGTTTTCCTACATCGTAGTCACATGGGAACATGATGCAACGGATAAAAGTGTTACGTATAATCAGTTCTAAATGATAATTTGGGAGGTTGAAGGTCAATCATCATTATAGTAAATAAGAATAAAAAACACTGTAAACTTTTATCCGGTCATGGTTAACAGAACAAAAACATGCACCTTTGATTAAATACGGTGTTCAATATGAAATTCTGTATCGATTTAAGTTCGACATGATAATTTCCGAGTTCGACAAGCTACACCTAAAGAAGGCTGAAACGTTGTGAGAATAACAACCAAGATGCGAACAGTTTTGCAAATATTCCAAATGTCACAATTATTCGTTTAGACTACTGTTCTCATCTTGAATGTTATTTTCACAACGTTTCCACCGATGTAACCTCCGAAGGTTTTTAGATGTTTCTTGCCGAACTCGGGAATCTTTATGTAAGACTCGGGAATCTGCACGAAATTTGGAACGGAACCCTTTATTAAATCTTTGGTGGTATCATGCTCTCGTTCCGTCGACCACGACCGAGTAGAAGTCCTAAGTAATTCGCAATTGTATTTAAAGAATTTCTTGCACTGAAAAAGATCGGAGGTTACATCGGCCGAAACGCTGAGAAAAATAAGATTAATATGAGAATAGTATCCTGAATAATTTAAATAATACAAATTATCAATCATCATCTAAAAAACATTCAGAAAAATGACATCACACTTGAGTTTAAACCCCGTTTTAGTTTTGGTCTGTCACGTCAAAGAATATTAATGAGAATGTTCATCACTAAACACAGAGATTAAATTGGACGTATCTTACGAATATTTATTCTTGTTTCATTGATACATCCAGTAAACATCGAGGCTGACATCTGAATACAATGGCGTCTGTCAAGAGAAAACTTATAAAAGGCATGGGTTTGAAAACATTTCCGTTAAAAGTGTTATCAGAAGTGACATCCCTAAATAAGAGTTCTCTGACTCCTTTTAAGAGGGGAACATCTTGAATAGGTGTTATTCCTTTCCAATGCCAAAATGTAATTCGTTATGCCAAAAAATAAAAAAAAAGGAAAAAGAAAATGTCGAAACGAACCGATAAAACGGAGACGTTTATCTTTCTATTTTATATTTTTACCGAACGCATGTGACGGAATTGGTTTCACTTACCACACAAAAAAAAAAACACAAGTGAAGAAACCACGTTTATTTTATGGGTTTCATACGAGTTGAGTTGAAAGAATGATACATTGCTACTAGCATTCTTACAGGTCTTACACCTATTCGGACTTGATGTATGGCATGGTTCATTATAGCCAAAATTTGAAGTAAGACACAGCTATGTCTTCTTAGCATTATAGAGTTTCATGTATATGATTTAAATAGTTCTTGGAATGTTTTGCCTATTAGAAATTATTTTCTTGGCTTTGTTAAGAAATCGATACAAAATTACACTTTTTTAAGTCGAATAACATAGTACCACAAAAACTCAACAAAGATTGGCTAGTTAGAACCAAATATCGATATATTAGCTGTCATTTTTTAGACATTATTTTTTTTTTAATTTTAGCTGTTACACTCTTCAGTCGGCTGTGAATGTTTTTTGTTCTAGTAATAGTGTTTTGGGAATTTTATACTGGACCCTTTTCATTATATAATTTACACATTTCCCATTCCGCTTTCAATAATTAGACATCTTGTATCATGTTATAATTATTCCAATAACCGCGGATTGAACTCCAAATATTCACGTATAATACGCACATTTCCGCATGCACGTGTTGGTGGACCACTTGTATTTCTGCATTCACGTCTTGATGGACCACGTACATTTCTGCATTCCCGTGTTTATGGACCATGCGCACTTCCGCATTAACGTCTGGATAGGTTAATGAATTCTCTCCCCCTCTCTCTCTCCTTCTCTCTCTTTCTCCCCCCCTCTCTCTCTATATATATATATATATATATAAATATATATACACACACACATATATAACTACTTCATCTACTCACAAAAAATTAATATACGAAAGACCCAATTATGTCCATTAAGTTGAGAAAAAGCGATGCTTTCTGCAAATGCTTAAAAGGTCTAATATTGAGAGGTGAGAGAAATACGTACACAGTTAAAGCGATTGTTTTATTAATTATATAATACGACTTATTAGAACAATTTAAACCTATTTTATTTCAAAGGGAGCTAATGCATATTTTAGCGTGTATTTTGCCTTATTAATATATATAGGACTATCTAGTAGTAAAAACAAATGTCGTTGAGTTCACACATAGTTTAAAGCAGCAAAACAGCACTCTAAGTCTTTGAAGAAAATTTTCGCATTATCGTTAATAAGAGCTTGCAATTTCACTTCCCAGTGCTTAACCCAATTAAATGGCTATTTTGCTGTATCACATCTTTTCAGTGTGGATATTTAATATTTATTTACGGTTCAAAAGCGGTAACATGACAGCCTACAGCATGTCTGAATAAACAGAAGAAACCAATATCATGTTCATATGCTAGCTCCTTTGAAATTTGGCGTGGCTGAGATCGGCTAAAGAAAATGGCGGAGAAGAAAAACAGGAAGGATAATAGGAAAATCTGTGAAATTAGAACCGAACTGGTCGTATGCTTTCATTTTCAACATGAAAAGAAATTGGCCTTGTTAACCGTGTGGTTACTATGTTGGCCACCAGAGGGCAATATTTGCTATCGGATTGAAGTGTTATCAAATATTCCTTGATATACTTGATACGCCACCTGAGGGTAAAGGAAGATAATTAATTAAATAATTAAATAAAGCCTAATTGTCGGATGAGACTAACGATTTTATGATTAACGTCTATTTTTAGCTGCTAAATGAAAGAGCCAGCCTTAGAGATAGAGATATAGAAAGTAAGGCAACCAAACAGTCGATAGTAAAATAATAACATTAGACGTATGGATTTTATTAAACGTTGGGACTTTCCGCTTTACGCTTTTGCGATCCCCGGATTTGAAGGAGCAATAACAATACATATTCCGTACTCGGAATGTTAGGATGTCGGAATTTTTTTTTTTTTTTTTACACAGTGATCACCACTTATCAAGGCCCGGAAGCCACTCAGGGATAAGGGTTATTGCAAGTACATTACGTTAGTGTGGAGATTTGATGAAATGTTTACTTAAGGGGGCGGTTCATTAGGAATTTGTTAACGTTGGACTTGAACACATCCAAGCTGTAGTCCGGTGGGAAGCAGGCAGACGGAACAGAGTTCCACAGGCGTACAGTTCTAAGAAAGAAGCTTTGTTCATGGAATCCGCGTTTTGATCTAGGCACAGATATAGAGTGGGGGAAATTTTTCACAGTGTATTCAGCTAGACGGGTTTTTTTCGTGAAAGATTGGCGAGGGGGGACCAGAGATTGGAGTTCAGACGAGCACCTGCCATGGAAATAACGATAAAACAAGGATAGGCTCGCAACGTCTCTTCTGTGGGAGAGAGGTTGCAGAGTAGAGAAAAGGGCATCCCCCACTAAGCCACGAAGTCTATTTTGTACTCTGTCAAGGCAGGATAGGCTGTTTTTAGCAGCTCCTGCCCAGATATGGCAACAGTATTCCATCCTTGGACGTACTTGGCTTTTATATAGATAGAGAATTGGATCAGTAGTGAGATATCTTCTGGAGCGGTAGAAGGATCATACCATCTTTCCAGCGACCTTGGCAACAGACTTGATGTACGTGTTCCATTTCAGATCAGGAGTAAAGGTCAAACCCAGAAGCTTGTCAAAACACGGGGCCTCACCCAGACGAGAGCCATCCATCACAATTGATGTCAGATGGGGATCAGAGCGTTGATGATGTAAGAATAGGAGTTTGGTTTTGGATGCATTAAAGGTAACCAGCCACATCTTCCCCCACTGAACCACGCGCTCGAGATCAGAGGAGAGAGAATCAGAGAGAACTGTCATTTTACAGCCTTTGATGTGTTGCCGTAGATGGTCGTGTCATCAGCATAGATGTCAACGAATGATTTAAGTATGTGTTTAGGGAGGTCATTGATGTAGATCAGGAAGAGAGTTGGGCCCAGGATTGACCCCTGAGGGACTCCAGCATTTATATTGCAAGCCTCCGATTTTTGTCCCTCTACCACTACTCTTATGAACCTATCGGAGAGAAATGATTTAATGATTGAGAAAACATTTCCAGTTATACCGTAGCTGGAAATCTTGTGAAGTAGACCCTTATGCCATACCTTGTCGAAGGCCTTTGATATGTCAAGAGCAATTGCCCTAGAAAGGAAGCCTTTGTCAAGAGATTCACTAATCCTGTGGGATATAACCGTCAGCACATCTGTGGTAGATCTTGCAGAGCGGAAACCATATTGTGTGTCACTAAGAAGGTTATTCCTGCTGAGGTGGTTGACTATTTCTCTATTTAATATGGATTCCAGCAACTTACTCATAACACACAGGAGACTTATTGGTCTGTACTGAGAGGGAGATGTTACAATGGTTGTGGTTAACGACACGGACTGACAACCTGGGTGTGTCAAGTTCGAATCCAGTTCGTTCCACAGAAATAGTTTCACTTAGAGATGCTGGGAACAATCACGTCGTCCCACGCAGACGTACGCGCTGCCTTTCTTGAAATAATTCTGACTAGAAAGATGTCAGGGAAATCAATGCTAATAAAACAATCATTTGATTCATACGAAATACAAGCATACAGGCCTTCGGAATAAACTATATTATATTTCTCTTTGTCTATCTGTCTGTTCCACTTTTTTTATCGAAAACTCCTGGGCCGATCTGACTGGAATTTTGTATAGATCTTTATTGTGATAACGTGCAGCAAACTAAATATTATGATAAGCGTTTAATTCACAGCTAGAGATTAATAGGGATTAGTATTTAATGCAAAAATGAGCAGAAATTGAAGTACATTTAGCGATCAATTTGCCATAGCACGCTCATTTTAAGTCCAGGCTATAAATTTTATCCAATTTTACCAGGTTAAAAGTTTAGTTTGATATATTTTTTAAAGTACAAAAACATGTAAGTCTGTAAAAATATACATGTCAGCGCAATGGTATCAAAATACTTGGACCGATACTTATGCCTCAGTATAAACTTGATTATCCGTTCAGCGATATTAGCAGGTGTCGTGAAACTTCTACGGAATCAAAAATATGTTTAATCAACGCACTATATTTTGATAAAGCTGATAGTTTTCTGGAAAGCGCAAAAATGAGTTTTTGGACAAAAATGCAGCAAATATTATTTTTTTAAAAAAACATTTCTATCAAAATAGAATCCATTGATTTTTAAATATAAAACTGACCCAAATGAGATAAATTAATAATATTATTAAACACCCAGAAAATAATATTGTGCTACATAGTTCAATACAAAAAATAAAATTACATTGTAACATGCAATCTTTAATTTACTCCTTCAATCCAGCACTGTTACATGATAAGGACTCTCCCCTTTTCATGCAAGTAAAAAAAAATAGGGAATTAGTTAAATGTAAATATGTAATAGGATAGTCAAGGATTCGAACTTGCGAAGCTAGACTTGGAATTGGGAATTCCAATCATGTTAAAATAAATACAGAATGTTATTGAAAATAAGGAATGTAGAATTGCCATTGTTTAGTTCACACAAAATAGTTAGATATCTGTTTATTGAAAAAGGAATGTAATTTTAAAATTTGTTCTTGTTATAAAAATGAAAATTAAAATAAGGAATTTAAAAACGGACAAAGGAAATGTTATTTGTAAAGTGGGTTACGAAAATTAGGTTAGAGGGTCGGCTTTGTAAGAAACATGTGAATAACAATGCATGCTTAAACACGGAGGCATGTCATGCCATGTGTTCTGAGAGACACGTGCTTCGTCATGCGGTGACGTCATGAGTTATGAAGTTAATTAGAGAAGTCAGGATCAGAATCAGTCAATGGAGAGAAGCAGAGAGGTTCAGACCGATTCTCCGTTAGAGTCAAGGCACCCTCTGGAAGTGAGAGGATTTTAGAAATAACTATGTAATGACTTTGAATTCCTGTCGACGAATAAATGATCATCACGTTTTTCATAACTGCCGTCTTCTGTGTTCATCGTTACAACGAGAAAGGTAACGTGTTTATATTATATATACAACTGTCAAAACGTAAATGTCAAACGCACTCTCGGTCTATCTATCAAGATATTCAAAAATCTCATCTAGTTGAATTACAGGCTTGGTGCTTTTGTAGTAACATGTACACTGTCTATTATATATATAAGAACTGTCTCTCTCTTTATATATACCCTGTTTATGTCTCCAATATGCTATCTCTTACAAACATGAACATCCTAAGACAATATGAACACTCACAATGAATATATATAACATCTCACAAAGCTCACAACATGATCACATACATGAACACACTAAGACTCCTCCTAAGACGAACATAACAACAATAACAACAACAAATATAATATATAAGTCGTCATCTAAATAAGAGCAACGAAACATACTCTCATATTTGGTATCTTCTAAAATAAAACCGATACGTAACAGCACCTCTTGGCAAACAATGTCCTAGTTTCCCCAGTTTCTTTCGAAAGTTTTCTTTTTATGTAATGTTTAGCTTACTTCTTTCTTTTGTGAAATACCCAACATCGACATTACTACAAATTGCTTTCTCACGCCATTCCACTAATGATCATATATTATTCTAATGATATTCGAAATGATTCTGCTACATTAAAGGGAGGCCACTCTCATATTCTTCTCCAGAGTTGCTAGATTGGCATTTTTAAAAATCAAATTTCGCGAATTCGTAGGTCTCTTTTTAAAGCAGTTTGGTCTTTAAAAATTATATTTGGTCTTTTTCAAAGCGTAACATACAGACTAACTAAGGAAGAAACAATCAGAATATTATATAGATTAGTTTGTATTTTTGAGAGGTGATTGAAAACAGAAAATACGTTTCAAAATTACACAAGGAAATCACATTAATATCAAAGGAATTCTTAAGCTCCAAATTGGTGAAGTTCAACGTTACTGAGCATACTTCGCAAACGTCAGATGATGTATTCAACTCTGAGAGGTATACCACGTGGGTAACCATCTCAAAACAGCATATTCGGAAAACGCTGCTGAGTAGACGGTGATGTTCAACTAAAAGGGTTACCTTGTGATATTTAATAACTTTCGGAGGATACTTCGTACCTGTTGTGCCATGCGCCACGAGGAATAATAGTTTCAACAACATGAAGAAACCGCACATATACCTAACATCACTACGGAGTGACTGGATCATAACGTTACACACCAACTGATTAGCAAACATCGCATTCCAGAATGGTTACCACGTTCAGCGGATTTAAACCCACCGCAATTCTATGATTTAGTGTTTCTGTAAGGTATAGTGCCAGAACACCACGAAAATAATTGCAGGACTCAAGTTAGCCATCACTCGGCACATCAGTCGCATAACAATTTAAGGTAATCAATAACGCTCGACGCATGCAATGTGCGGCGATGCGTACATTTACTGCATGCCTTTTAAAATAATAATGTTATAACAAGAGATACTGAACGTATACACGTTTTAATAGTTATTGTTTCAGATTTTAGATGTTATTATCTTCCTTGTCTTGTTCATAAGTTACGAGCATGTAAACGAGCCGCACTGTATTCATTATTGCCGGTAATTTAACACATGAATATATCTTGTTGGACTTTCAAAGTCATACCTACGTAGTATTTAAGCTGAAAAATTTAACTTTCTTTCCACTAGCCAAATTTAATATATAATCGTACCATTTTATTAGCCATGAAACCTACTTTGCTAAATTTTATTTAAAAAATACTTTGTTCGTCCCAGCAGAAAAATATAATTGTAGAGGTGGAATCGAACCCAAGACGCCCAATTACAAGACCGAGGTGGTCTTGGCGTCACACCTCCATAAAAGTAGACTCACCCGCTTGCATGAGAGGCGACAGTGGGCTATATAAACAAGACATTCACGGCAACGGGTTTGCTTTCAAATATACGTCGTCTTGCCGAGACTTTACATGGCGTCGCCAATATAGAAAACCTGCTGCTAAAAACGTTGGAATATGGACGAACAAAGACATAACTTCAGCATATCCTCGAGCGACAGCAAGAGAACACCGCCCTGCAGAGAGACGGAGGACAGTCCAGCAAGCCACTTTGAAGGAGACCTGACAGACCAGCCATAGAACAGAACTCAAGTGATGGTGACTTGCCCATATTCATTGACTCTTTGAATAGATACAAGGAGATGTGTGAGTTGACAGAGCCAACAGCATTAAGAAACGAGCTGATAACGGCCCATTCCCCAGAAGTAAACAGGCTGTTGTTTGACATGGTAGGAGCTAAAATACTGAACTCCGTCACAGAAGAACAGTTGTCACGACACATAAAGCACGTAACCGTCAGAAGCCTACACAAAGAAGTGTACCGGCAAGAATTCCACTCCGTAAGGCAGAAGAGGGGGGTTGTTATGGACTTCGTGGCACGACTTCGATCAGTCGCAAAATTCTGCGACTTTTCAGAGACTTGTCCGAACGAGATAGGATGCGGTCGGGAAGTCAGCTACTCCAATGATATAGTAACAGGACAAATGGTGGCAGCGCTGGCAAACTTGGAGCATCAAAGCAAGGTGCTGTCGGAGGCTGCGACGCTTATGACACTGGAAGAAAAATTCAACAGGCTTGTCAGCCTAGAGACCGCGGACAAATCTATCCCCCATCTCCACAGTAGTGTATACCTTACTACAACGAGCATACAGAGGTCGGACCGCAGACAGCGGCCTCGGGAGAACCAGGCTGTATACAACTCCGAGAAACACTGAACCCTGTAAATGGTGTGGAACGAGCTTAAACCCCGACGGCTCAAAGGACGAGGGGCTGCCCAACAGCAAAGCCGACTTGTCACAATTGCGGATTGACTGGACATTTAAAAAGTCTGCCGAAAACCGAAGCAGGGGTCCAGCAACAGATCTACAGCGGGAGTGGTCGGAGCAGAATCCAGAACAATTCTGAAGTTTCCAGACAAATATCTAGTACCGACCGGTCACCATATTTAGGTAATCATAGAAAACCTATTAAACATAAAAGGCGTGATATTTGCTAAAATCAGAGTAGGATCGCGGGAACCACGTCAGATTATGTATGTATAAAAAATACATCAGATTTCTGCCTGTCCGAGTCCGCCCTAAAAAACCTTGTTACCAGAGAACTTTGAGACCCGACTTTCCAGCAGAACGTGGCAACTAGCGACGGCGGAAACGCACCATGTAGGTGCCCACAAAGAATTACTCTCCCACCTACCCATTTTGCCCCTACAAAAGAAAACAGACCTCGATTGGAACGATGGATAAAGGAGCATTTTGAGTCCAGTGCATTCAATGTATGCCCACATAAACGGCCGCAGGCGAAAAAAGGAAAACCCCGAAGCTGTCCACACCCCAATCCCTGTCCCGCACCATTGGAAGAAAAGACTTAAGGAGGACCTCGATCGAGACGTAGCATTGGGCATCATAGAACCTGTACCAGTGGGTACACCTACAACATGGTGCTCCAGAATGGTGGTTGCACCGAAAAAGGACGGGTCACCGAGATGTACGGTAGACCTACAAAAGCTCAACGCCGCTATCCTATGAGAAACCCATTATACACCGTCTCCTTTCAACCAGGCATCGCTGGTGCCTGCGAAAACTAGAAAACCTGTCTTGGATGCATGGAATGGCTATCATAGCCTAACACTCTCCCCATCGGCAAGAGATGCAACTACTTTCATCACGGAATGGGGTAGATACCGTTATCTTCGGGCACTACAAGGATTCCAAGCGTCAAGAGACACATATACACGCAGATTCGACAATATCACAGTAGATATGCCCAGGAAAACAAGATGTATAGACGATACGATACTATGGAACGACTCTATTGAAACATCATTTTGGCATACTATGGAGTACATAAATAACTGCAGCAAAAATGGTATCATATTCAACCCTCAGAAATTTCACTTCATAAAAAAGAGGTAGAATTTGCCGGGTTCTTGATAACGGAAGACGAAATAAAACCCACCCAAAAATGACTGAAGCAATACGGAATTTTCCGACACCAAAAAATGTAACTGACATAAGATCCTGGTTTGGAATGGTAAATCAGGTAGCCTACACTTTTTCTCAGGCCGAAGTAATGGCCCCGTTTCGAGAGCTGCTGAAGACAAAAAGTCGAAAGTTCTACTGGGACAGCACACTCGATCGAATTTTCGAAGACTCGAAAAGAAGGATCACACAAAAGATCGAGAACGGTGTAAGATCCTTCGAAATGAACAGACCAACTTGTTTGTTGAGGGACTTCTCTTTGTCTGAGGGAGTGGCTTGGGATATTTTCTTTTCCAGAAGCATTGCAACTGTGCCACCGAAGCCAGATCGAAGTGTGGTGAGGACCACTGGAGATTAATCCTAGCCGGCTTCTGATTTACTGATGACGCAGTGTCCCGATACGCACCAGTTGAAGGAGATGCATTAGCATTAGTCTACAGACTGGAAGCATGCCGCATATTCGTTTTGGGATGCGCAGAGCTGTTAGTCACCGTAGACCATAAGCCCTTGGTGAAGATCTTCTCGGAAAAAGCTCTGGAGGACATAAAGGACCCAAGACTGTTCAATTTCAAAGAACGGTCCTTGATGTACAGATTTTGAATAAAGCATCTCCCTGGCAAACTCAATGCGGCACCAGACTGTACATCAAGATGCCCAGTAACATTAAGCCAGGAGGTAGCAAACGAAAAGGATATCGCACAAACCAAGGATAGTGCCATAAGAGCGTCATTTAACTCCACCTATGAGCAGGATCCCAAATTAAGGGCAATAACATGGGACAGGATTGTGGCTGCAGCTGCTACTGACGAGGAATGCCATACCCTCGCCAATTTCATACAAAATGGTTTCCCTAAAGCTCGACACGAACTGCCGGAGACAATTGGAAGGGGTGACGATAATGGAAAATAAAATCCTTATACCCAGAAAACTATGTGCGGATGTACTGGAATCGCTCCATTTGGCGCATCAGAGCGTCAATGGAATGTTGTCAAACGCTAGACAACGGTTGTTCTGGTCAGTACTGGACGGGAGCACTCGCCAGGCTCGGGCCCAGTGCAAAGTATGCAACGTAATGGCTCCATCACAACCTAGGGAACCCCTAATGTCGCCCTCGAACCTAGAGTTCCCATTTCAGAAGACGGTGACGGACTTTTTCGACTTACGAGAGAAAAACAACCTAGTATATACAGATAGATAAATCGGATGGGTAGAAGTCACTCTGATGTCGTCTGAGAATGCCAAGGCCACATGTGACGTCCAACGAAACTGGTTCTGCACGTACAGCGTCCTGGAGGAACTGTCAACCGATAGTGGACCACCGTTTGACTCCAGTAAATATAATCGGTTCCTAGATAATTCGGGCATAAGGATACGAACATCATCGGCATATTACCCTCAAAGCAACGGGAGAGCAGAATTGGTCGTTAAAACGGCTAAAAGGATACTTATTGATAGCACGGACAGTTGCGGCCGCCTATGCCATGGCCGGCAGCTAGGCCCCTACTGTCATCGCGTAATTTACTGCTTATGTAAAAACAAATTGAAAATATAACTTGCACTACTTCCGTATTAAGCACTCTTGTATTAACCTCGTTATATTTCATTGGTTACCCTACTTTTGAAAAATAGCAACCTCCAATTATATATATATATATATATATATATATATATATATATATATGTTGCTTTGGTAAAATATGTTTTTCAATCATATTTAACTCTTTGTGTATACCAATTCTTTTTGTTTAGAAACTCAATATATGTTAAATATAACAACAGAATCTATATAAAAGAATAACAGTACAGTTATATTCCGACTCAAATATTTGTTTTCATGCAAAACAGCTCTAAAGATGCGCAAAAAAGCTAGTTTTACAACATAAACAAAGACGACTGCCGAAACACACACACGATGTTGAGTTTTCCTTGAGATTTTTTCTTCTTGCAGCATTATATTATCATGCATTTTTTTACCAAAGCAAATAATTTCTATTTTTTCTGAAGAGTATATGCATGAAAAAAGACTATTGATATAATGATAACTGTTTGTTTCTGCATAACAAAACGGATCTGTAAAAAATGTACCGAAATTTTAACATGCTGGATGAGCCGTTTTCCATGAAAAATAATATTTAGATCTTGGAATCTAACTATACTTATATATATATATATATATATATATATATATATATATATATATATATATATATATATATGGGGTGATGAAAGCAACCTTTCTAGGAGAAGCAAATCTCTGATTTAAAAAACCATAAAGCAAGAGGCCAGTACCCGCATTAAGCTGGTCTGCAGTTTAATTTGTTGTTGGCTATCTTGCTCTTGCTTGTTGATAGATCTCAACATTTTGAACCGAGAGAGAGACTTAGCTGTCGTACAAAGCTAAGACTCTGTAAGATCATCTGTGTATAGATACTCCCTCAGGCATTTGTCTATAAAAATGGTCATGTGGCGAAGGAAAAGTTGTGACGCGTGGAGACTTTATATGCTGGACGCATGTAATAATTAATCTCAATGACCGTCTTCAGTGGCATGCCTGCTTAAGCGTGTGAATTCACCGGTAAGACTGAAAAAAAAAGTCATTTTTGGGCTCATGGACTGAGGGAGTGGCACTCATCTGACAAGACTTTGCAATCATCATGTATATATATGATGATTGCTGCATCTTTCCAGATGATCGCCGTCACATTGAGTTCTTCCAATCTTGTCGTCCATCCCATCTCAGATGACTCTGCACTCCCGTCGCAGATTTGCACATCTTGAAGCAGATGTGACATACAAATTGAGCAATTTCCACTGAGTTGACTTCCTCTGGAGGTTGAAGTGTATTCCTTGAACAATCACATGTCTTCTCAAACCAACAGTAGACTTGCAAACTTTGCTGCATGCTAAACAGATCGTTTGGTTCGGACTAATAGGTGAAAGTTGACCTGAACAGGAGTTTTGTGCGACTTAAGGTGGTTGACGTAGCCAGCTTTTGACAAAAGCACTCGTTCACAAGTGTCGCATTTCTAGCTCTGTGTGTCATGGTTGAGACCATCAATAAAACCTTTGCGAAGCTCTCGCTTCAGATATCTGTGGGCCTTCTTTCTTTTCTCTAGAGCATCACAACTTTCATGTACAAGCTTTCGCCACTTCGGCCTTTGCAGAGTAAGTTCTTCCCATGTTATTATTATTATTAATTATTCTTTCTGAACCTCTTCCTAGGCTTGTGTTGAGGGAGCTTGCCATTTTCCAGCTACCCGTAAAAAAATTGTTTCGGCAGCCTACAATCTTTTATTCGAATCAGGTGGCCCACCCAACGCATGTGAGATCTGATTACAAATGCCTCAACACTAAAGCAACATACTCTCATAATGACTTCAGTATCAGGTACATGTGCGTGTCACTTAATGTTTAAGATACGTCTCAAGCATTTTTGGTGAAATCGTTCAAGCCATTTAATGTGCCTTTGATGCAATGTCCATGTCTCCGATGAATACAACCGTGTGGTTAACACACAGATCTTGTAAACGCAGATCTTAGTCCTGTCTGTGATGCCAGGATCAGACCGCACTCTCTTCTCCAACCTTCCAAAATCTACAGATGCCTTCTGAATTCGTCTGCAGATTTCAGTGTCGAGACAGCTATCCCTCGATAGAAAACTACCAAGGTACACAAATGAATCAACTACTCCCAGTCTAGCACTATAGACTATGATTTTCGGCTCAACGTATGACTGGCCCGGTACAGGAGTGAATATCACCTTTGTTTTAGACAGACTGATCGTCAGACCAAAGACAGTGCAGGAGTCAGCAAAGCTATCCATTATATGCTGCATATCAGTCTCAGTGTGCGACAAAAAACAGCATCGTCTGCATAAAGTAACTCCTTGACCAAGAAATGATGGAAGTGGATCTCGCATTAAACTTTCTAAGATATACAATGCGACCTGTGGTTCGAAACTTTAACATGATACCCTTATCGCAATCTCGAAACGCATGAGTAAGTAGAGCAGCAAAATATATAGAGAAAAGAGTAGGGGCAGGAATATCATCTTGTTTGACATCATTGTCAACTGGGATTTCACCAGACAATTTTCCATTAAACGAGATTCAAGCCCCTATGCAGTTCCTTGAATATTCTAACAAAGGTTAGAGGACACCCTACTTTCTCTAAGATTAACCAGAGATCATCCCTGTAAACGGTGTCAAATGTTTTGGTTAGCTCCACAAACACTAGATACAGCGGTATCTGTTGTTCAATGCATTTCTCCTGGACTTGCCGGGCGGAAATAATCATATCCATAGTTTCTCTGCAAGACATAACGCCACTTTGTGACTCTTGAATAGCATTAGAAAAACATCCTCCAGTAACCTGTTTAATAAAAGTGGGGCGAGAATTTTCCCAGCAGCTTCCAAAAGCATAATCCCACGGTAGTGGTCACAAACATTCTTCTGTCCCATCCCTTTTAACAGGGTCACCAAGACACCATCAATCCAATCTTGTGGAACAGGAGCACATTCCCAGATTTCCTCAACAAAACCAAGGATAGCATTAGCAATATTCACACCTCCAATCTTAAGAAGTTCCACCGGAACACCATCCAAACCAGGTGCCTTGCCACAGCTGACTTGTGCAATAGCCAACCGCACTTCAACCAGACTAGGCAAACGATCCATTCTGAATATGATATCACATTGTGGTAGTCTATCAATTGTATCAGCATCTACTGCTGAGGGATTGTGAAACACATCAGTAAAGTACTCTTGCCACCTTTTCAAGATATTTTATGAATCCTTAATGACAACAGAACCATCTTTCGACATCAAGGGTGATATTGAAGAGGTAGAGGGACCAAATACTTGGCGCAGGAGTCCATAAAATTCCTTCAAATTCATTGTGTCAAACGCATTTTTGATCTGCTTCGTTATATTCATCCACCATTGATTTTTCATCTTTCCTAGCTAACCTTCCAATGTGGCTTTGACCTCTTTGTATTGTCGCAAATTAGTTGTCTGATCAGAATGATCTCCACGAAGGAAAGATTCATAAATTGTCTTTTTATTCATCAGCAACTGATTAATTTCAAGATTGTTGTCGTGAAACCAGGCCTTGTTCTTATCCATCTTGAATCTAAGAACTTGAGCACCAGCAGAATAAACCTGAGTCCGGAAATTTACCCATGTACCATCAAATGCAAGATTATCAAGCTTTTCTGCCATACTCTTTTGAACTTCAGGCAACTTTAACTTGGTGACATCAATGCGGCTAGGCACCTTAACGCCACTATGACGAACTTTCTTAAGGGTTCGTAGATTAAAATTTCCTCTCAACAACTTATGATCGGTGTCACATTCAGCACTGCGCATGACACCAACAGCATCTCAAAGGTCGTGTTTACGAGTTATGATGAAGTCAATTAGGTGACCATGCTTTGAACGTGGATGCATCCAAGTATCTTTTCCTGAGAGACGGGTTTCTGATAGAGCAGCAATATCTATATCAAGTCTCCGTAGCTCTGTAGTGACAAGCGCTGTCCTGCGCTCTGGAGGGTTGGATGACCCTTTATCAAGAAGAGTGCGTACATTTTAACGGCATAAATTGAATTTTACTCCTTTTTGGAGATGCATTTTTGTTTTCTTCCTCACGAACCACCGTTAGCCGCAGGAAACAAACCAGTAATAGTATGACAGATAATTTTTAGTGCACCTTTTCTGGCACTTTCCCAAGACACTGAGTGAGCAGTGCTCTCCCTGAATAAGGCTGCTCAGTCACAGGAACCCCCACCAGAGTTGACCTCTGTCATGTGAAGACACAACAACGATGTTAAGATAGGGATTCTATCGCCTCTGTGCATATTTGTGAGTGTGTACCTCCGACAGGTCAAGTCTGCACACACTGCCACTCCTCCATCGACATAATTGCAATAGAAATAAACAACAGATAAAGATAAGATAGAAAAAGATAAAAGATAAAGGATAGATCTCAAGTAACATCTGTACATCGTTGTATTAAAGTGACAAGCGCTTGTACGACATGAGTGCCACTCTCTAAATCTCAGCAACAATAACCCAATGACAAGCCATTGCAAGATGATTTGTAATTGCATTTACCGCAGATTCTCGTAAGTGGAAGGATTGCCTCCATCACGGCTTACAGGAGCTCCTTCTACCCCGCTAATGTCATTTACCCATGACTGGGCCTTAGATAGCCGGGCATCAGAGCATGGTCCACATGCTGGTGGGTCAAGAATGCCGCAGTCAACAGGTAATAAGCTCCTCTGCAAGGTTTCTGTCAGGGTTACCTCACCCTTAACATTTGGTTCAAAAACCTTATCTCACAAGGCAGTGGAGATTCAGTTTTCTGGCGCTGAACACTCACCATTCACCAGAGTCCCGTTAGCATGGCAGAATTCACGACGTGCACGTGGGGATGATATGATTGGGAGAAGCTATATATGACGCTAAAGTATTTGTTTGCTTTTAACACACACCCAAACCCATCCTTGAACTCTATGTATGTATGTATGTATATTTGTGTGTATGTATATGTGTATTGGGGTGGAGAGGGCTCCCTAAAGCCGTGGTGAAGGCAACCTAACTAGGAGAAGCAAATCTCTGATTTAAAAAACCATAAAGCGGAAGACCATTACCCGCATTAAGCTGGTCTGCAGTTTAATTTGTTGCTGGCTATCTTGCTCTTGCTTGTTGCTGGATCTCAACATTTTGAACCGAGAGAGAGACTTAGCTGTCGTACAAAGCTAAGACTCTGTAACATCATATTTGTATAGATACTCCCTCAGGCATTTGGGCTCATGGATTTTAAATGTCTGAGGGAGTGGCACTCGTCTGACAAGACGTTGCAATCATCATCATGTATGTATATATATATATATATATATATATATATATATATATATAACACAGAGCAATATTATATAGAAATCTAAGCTTTTTAAGTAAAACAATTAAGGAAGTTCTGATGAGTGATGGGTGTTTGAAATTCGAACTTTGATTAAAGATTAGTTCATGTTAATGTCATCAATAACTGAGATAGAATGATTAAAAAAAATTTCGAAAAGTTTTTGTTTGTTTTGCGAAATCGATTATAAGGTTGTCCTCACAAAATCGATCAGTAATATTGATACGGTCTTTTGGCACCCGTCTACATCGAGAGAATATTTGTCGAGGTTGTTAGATATAACAACATTTAGCGATAATCAATATATGTGAATAGCCATTAGATATATTTTATTGCTCAAAAAGTGTAATCTACTATTTTTTATGGACATTTTTCTTTTGCAGATGAGATGAAGGAAGAAAATGGGCGACAAGATACAAGATATATGAAACCATTGTCGAAACAAGAAAAAGAAAGCCATTAAATATTTAAGTACTTCGTTTAAAGAACTTCAATAAATAACAGACATGAAATTGAACTGGGAAGAAATACGAACGGATATTTAAAAATGTTGTGCTAATTTAATTTGCGTATTTAACGATAACAATGCAATTTTAAAGTTTAGCATAACAGACGAAATTGCTATTGCAGGTTGAAATATAACGGAACGAAAAAATGCTATTGAAAATTAAAGCGCAACAGACCAACGAAATATTATTTTAAACTTAAGCGTAAATGATTAACATAAATTTCATTTAAAACTAAGCGTAACAGACTAGTGAAAATTCATTTTCAAACTAAAGTATAACAGACCGACAAAAATGTTGTTTCAATCTTAAGTGTAACAGATTAAACGAAATCTATTTTAATAATTTTAAAACTCTATAGAACTTTCCGGGCGTCTTTGTTTGAATCTTGTATTACACTAAAACTCTGAATTCATTTGTCACTGTCTCAGAACTCTGCACGTCATTACAGCCAAGGAAGCAGGGAACCGGAAGGGAATCTCAAAGTCTAGCAGTTCAAGAGAAGAAACTACTAGAGTAGAAGCTTTTCGGCATCTAGGAATTTCTACTATGTAGGGGTGGGATTATGCTGCTTGCCATGTTAGTCAGGAATGTTTACGTCGAGGAGGTATAAGTGCTCTGCGTTCGTCAGATCACATACTTGTAAAATAAACACAGGAATGGAGCATTAAGGCAAATGAAGTTGGGTTGACAGTGCAATACTCGATGCATAGGAGAATGGTGAGTTTGAAGAAATATAGGACACTCTCAGGTGTGAGTAATTTTCTAGCACGGTAGAGAGAGCCCACCTTTTTTACAGCCACCTTGGCAATGTCTTCAATGTATTTGTTCCAATTCATGTTGCCTCTGAATGTTAAGCCGAGGATTTTGAACGAAGAGCTTTCAGGCAGCGCGTTATTCGTTATGGCAATCAGTAGGTGAGAAGATTTCTTGTAATTATTCAATAGAAGAAACTTAATAATGGCAGCATTGAATATTAATATCCATTTACGTCTCCATTTTATAACAGATTAGTGGTATTCCTCTCGGGTTTTAGCCATTGCCTTAGATATGTGTTCATTCGGTTTTCCCCTCATGTCTGTTATAGAGCGTGGTGTCATCAGCAACCATACCCATATCGGAGATAATTATATCAGAGAGGTAGTTTATAAATTCCAGGAATAATAAAGGTCCATCGACGCATATGGCATTTATATCATGTTATTTTGACATGATTGTTTCTCTTTTCTAAGAAGGATATGATTATATTAAGTATTTGTCCAGTAATTCAATATGATTTAATTTTAATGATAAGACCTTTATGCCAAACCCTGTCAAATACCTTAGATATATCACAGGCTGCTGCCCTAACGTTCCCTACCTTGTCCAGTGCGTGATATATTCGTTCAGAGATTACAGTTAGGATAGCTGCTGTAGAACGTGATTGCCTAATTCCATACTGTCGGTCGGAAAAAAGTTTAGTATTTATGTAGCGGTAGACTAGTGCTTGCTGGATTAATGACTTAAACATCTTAGCGAGGAGAGGAAGGCGGCTAATGTGAAGATAACCGAGTCGGCCAGTTCTGTCACCAGAATTTTTCAATACTGTCACCACAGAAGAAATTTTCCAGCAACCAGGAAAGCAAGAATCGCTAAGGCATTTCTTGTAGAGTTTGGGGATAACTGGAGCAACCCCAGCAGAGCATTTTTTAATAGTATAGCAAGGATGAGATCAAGCCCTACTCTCCCCAATGGTTTACTTCTACCTGCGCAGCCACCATTGATTAAACGCAGCATGCAGACCGCAGATTTTACCGACTAAGTCCAGTATAAACAGACAAAGTTTATAGAATCTAGAAGTAATTACAAGAAAGAAATAGCAACAGCTAAGAGAGAATACACCGAAACAACCAGAAAACGCATCGAAGCACAGAAATTAGGAACTCGTGATTTCTGGAAAATTTACAACAGTGTAGTAAATAAAGGGCAATAAACAATTCCCTCAACCCCATCCAACAACCATGAGGTTGCTTACATAGCAACCGAGAAGGCTAGCATGCTTGCCAGTCGGTTTGACTCAAACTCCACATTGGACCTAGCAAATCATCCCCTCCCTGATTTTCCTTTGCGGACAGAAACCACATTAGATGATTTGAAAATCAGCCCTTCTCAATTGCATATCATAAAAAAACTTAGCACCTCAAAAGCATGTGGACCTGCTCGTATCCGGCTATACTATTACAAAAAATGCTCCACTGAGATTGCTCTAACTCTTTCCAAACTCTTCAACAAATGCCTTAACGAATCTTTCTTTCCTGACTGCTGGGAAACTGCTTCTGTGGTATCAGTTTACAAGAATTCTGGCGAAAGAACTGACCCATTAAATTATCACCCCATTAGCTTCCTCCCTCTTTTCGCCAAAATATTTGCCCATAAGTAATCGAGCTCTTGTCAATCACCTTACAGTTGCTAAACTTCAAACCCGGTCTACTGCAGATATCCTGACTGTGATCTCGGAACGGATTTACTATGCACTGGATAAAGCAGGGGAAAATAGTGCAGTAGCCATAGGTATATCTAAGGCTTTTGACAGAGTATGTCGTGAGGGTTTTCTAAGGAAAATCAGATTATATGATATTACTGGACAAATACGTAGCATAATTAAATCCAGGGTGTCCTCGAAGTCCAAACAATATGATATAAATGTGGATGCACCTCAGGGGTCGATGCTTTGGCTTTTATTATTCCCAATTTTCATAAATTACCTCCTTGATAACTTAGTCTCTAAGATTGGTATATTTGCTGACGACACCACGCCTTATAGCAGGCACTAGGGGAAAACGAAAGAACACATATATAAGGAAATAGCGGAAACCCTAGAGAAAGGCCTCCAGTCTGTAGTGTAATGGCGACAAAAATGGATGGTAACGTTCAGTACTGCCAAGACAAAGCTTGTTTCCTTAAATAATTACAAGAAACCTTCTCAACCATTAATAGCTATGGCTAAAGATACATTACCTGAAAGTACTTCGTTAAAATTCCTCAGCTTAACGTTCACAGAGGGCATTGCCGCAGCTGCTGCGAGGAAGGTGGCCTCTCTCTATCGAGCTATCGTTGTTGGATGGCTGGGGAATTGTTGATTGCTTATTATTTACCACGTTGTAGTAAATGTTCCAAAAATCGCGAGTTTCGCTTTTCTGTAATTCAATGCTGGTGACTTCGGTATGCTTTCCCTTGACTGCGGCAATTTCACTATGACAACTCTTTTTAACTCCATTACATTTTGAACTTGACTCATGGCAGTTAAATCTGCGGATTGCATGCTGCCTTTGAGCAATGACAGCTGCGCAGGTAAAAGTGGACCATTGGGGAGAGTAGACTTAGCTATAGAACTTCCTTCTGGGAACATGTGCTTCAATTGTTGCTTTGAACCATTCAATAACCTCATTTGCACACTGTTCCACAGGTAGAGAAAAATACTACTTCATGAGGGATCTCTGATTTGATCCCTAATGGCTTCCCAGCCAGCCTTCTCGAAATATCTTGTCATTTTGAGTAAAGGCTCCTCGATTTAGGGCAATCTGTACTAATATCAGAAGGTAATCAGCGTTCCCTAGTGAGCTATCGACATTTGTTACACAACGGATAGTTTGGAATGCTAGCTATAAAGGAGGAGGCGACTTGGTTTTGTTTGAGTATGTGTCTAGTTTGGTCATATTTTTTGTTTTGGATTTCATTTTATTTGATAGTTTCAGTTAAGGGATTAAATATGTTGGTCAAAATTGATGTGTATAATATCAAATATGCTCACAGAGTAAGTACTTTACTCTTGATTACTAGAGTGACTGGAGTTAGAGTTACAGTTTGATGAAATTCTTTTAATTTGGATTTGATCTGTTGTTCTCCTGTCAATCATGAACCTCATATTATTTCAATATGTTTTTATTTCACCAGCAATAAAATTGTCCAAGTTATGCACTCCATGCTATAAAGTACAACCTTCTATCAAGTATCGTCTATTTCTATTTTAATTTTCAAAATGTATTTGATTCCATTTTAACCCCTATCCTCTCGTGACATCTATATATTATTATACTAAAGCTGTTCAAGCTGTTTCTATGGGGCAGTTTTATTTTATATATTTATTAGAAAAATACATGCGAAAATATTCATTGGAGTTGAAATTGTCTGACGTTTGAAATAAATCCATTTAAATTGTCCTAATTAAGCGTAAGTTGCAATTTACGCATCAAGTTTCTCACACTGTCTCTCATGTTGTTTGACCGTTATCTTCTTCATTGCTGATCACTCTCACTTATGGCATTCTCTGTTTATTAATAAACACAGGTAATAAAACTCTCCATAAAAAGGTAGGAATAAAAAATTTTAAACAATAGAGAATATGATAAAAAATATTAATACTGTTTCACCGGAGGAAAAGATAAAGCACGAGAGAGAGACAGAGATAGAGAGAGAGAGAGAAGTAGAAGAGGAGGAGGAGAAGAAGAAGAAGAAGAAGAAGAAGGGATATATAGAGAGGCAGAGGGAGAAGAGTCATATATATATAGCGAACAAAAAATAATAACTTGTGATTTATTCTTGCTTTTTAATCGCACTGGCTTTGCAAACTCATTTTATCCTGATTTAAACAATAATAGCCGACTCCAGTGAGTTATTCAACCGAGTCACAATTTTTCCTACCTCTCTATATTTATTACTGAGAGATGTACATATTTTTCTGTTATTAATAACATCTTATTCGTCCCAATCCTCAATCTTCTCGATAGTTCCTATTTAGACGTGTTGCCTCATTTGTTTTCTATCCCTCATTCATAGTCTGTCTGGATCCAAGTTTTACAAAGAAAGAAATTTATGACATTTTTTGAATTATTAATTTATTTTTTGGTATTATTTTAGTTGTTTGGACTATTATTTTCATCCTGGTTGTTTTTTACATAACGTTTCGACCGATGCAACCTCCGACCGTCTTCAGGTGCATTCACACTGGATGTTGCAACATCTTTGAACTATAACCGGGTATATATTTGCTGTCCACCGCAGCAAAATGTGGCACAAGGCCGGAAGGTGGAGAGTAGGAGGGGCACTCTTGCCGCAACAAAAATTTCCTGGTCACCCCATCAGCATTCCTCAGGCGAAAGCAATAAACTTGCTCCACCCGAAAGCCGGGTGGCATAGCCTGGGAGGGTGGACCTCCTAGGTGATACCCAAGCGTTGTACCTCAGTTCGACGAGTGCTGGGCCGGTTCCCGGCCCCCTCACCTGTCGGGCTGAGTGTCAAGAACGAATCCTTGACGAGTACTCTACCCTTTCTCCCTGCAGGTGAAGCCGCTAGGAGATCATCCCCCATCACGAGTAAGGAACTATAATGGGGTATATATTTAATTGCCGCCCACATCGGCAATATTTGGCACAAGGCCGGAAAGTGGGATACCCGCAGGCTCCCCTAAAGGAGGGGCACTCCTGCAATTTAAAAAATTGCCTGAGTAACCCCGTCGGCATTCCCCGGTCGGGGCGCCTCAGGCAGCAAGCAATAAACTTGCCCCACCGGAAAGCCCGGTGGCATGGCCTGGGAGGGTGGATCTCCTAGGTATTACCCAGGCGGTGTACCTCAGTCCAACAGGTGCTTGGCCGGTTCCCGGCCCCTCACCTGTTGGGCTGAGTGTCAAGTGACGAATCCTTGACATGTACTACCCTGTCTCCCTGCAGCCGAGGCCGCTAGGAGACACATCCCATCATAAAGGAACTATAATGGGGTAGATATTTATTTGCTGCCCACATCAGAAAAATGTGGCACAAGGCCGGAAAGTGGGATACCCGCAGGCTCCCCTAAAGAAGGGGCACTCCTGCAATTTTAAAAATTGCCTGAGTAACCCCGTCGGCATTCCCCGGTCGGGGCGCCTCAGGCAGCAAGCAATAAACTTGCCCCACCGGAAAGCCCGGTGGCATGGCCTGGGAGGGTGGACCTCCTAGGTGTTACTCAGGCGGTGTACCTCAGTCCAACAGGTGCTGGGCCGGTTCCCGGCCCCTCACCTGTTGGGCTGAGTGTCAAGTGACGAATCCTTGACTGGTACTACCCTGTCTCCATGCAGCCGAAGCCGCTAGGAGACACATCCCATCATACAAGAAGTAGAATGGGGTATGATCCCGCATAATCGGGAGATTCTATTCATAAATGATGCTGCTAGGAACTGATGAATCAAATTAATTCATGTTCTGCTACCAACCAATAAGAAACCAGAATTGCTACATAAAGATTAAACCTTTTCTTTAGCAACTTCGCATATGTTTTCTTCGTGTCAACACGGAATGAAGAATCTTTTGCTTTGTGGCTTCCAACTCAAGAACTGTCTACTGAGAACCACTCACCTCCAGGACTTGTGTAGAACAACTAACTAATCGGAAACTGTTCTGAAATTAAACATGGCTTACAACTCTAGACTAAATGTTATTGGTGAATGGTGAAAAATATTTGTTTCTTTTTGCTTTCACAATTCAAATAGCGCTGAGTCTATATATATTTAAAAAAAAAATAAATTCGGGTCCATTCCGTGTTTTTTATATGACGTCTGTATATTTTTGGGATAAGGATTAGTAATTATTTTGTATTATTTGGGTTGTTTGGAATATTATTTTCATCTTGGTTGTTTTCGCACTCAATTCTATTCAACCAAGATGAAAACAATAGTCCAAACAATTCAAATAATACAAAAAATGATTACTAATATTCATCTCAAAAATATACAACCATCATATTAATTTTTAACTTTAACTATGAACTATTAAGTTTCAGCTATGAACTTTTAATCTAAACCTATTAACTTTAAACGAATCATATTGAACTATTAACTTTTAAGTATTAATTTTGAACTATTACTTTTTAATCAACCTATCATAGATTCATTAACTCTTCCTGCTTGGCGTTGCTGAGAGTCGTTTTGCATTCATTTTTTTCCTTCGTGTAAAGAATGCTGTTTTTTGTTTCACTAAGATTTTGAGATTTAAATTTAATTTATACGGTAGCGTTTGTTAATTAAACCATGAATTGAAATAATTTTTATAAAACTGTAGCAAATTGGTGTTAAATAACTTTTAATGTTTATTTATAAAAACTATTGAATGTCAATATTTTTCGAGAACCTTAAATCTTTTCATACATGATTATTTGCTAAAAACTTTAAAGTCGCAAATGACTTTTAATTCGACTGTTAAAAGACTTCTAAACTTTTTTTTCAAATGCTGAAGGTTCACGGAGTAATTCGTTTATTCATTTTTATGCTTATCAAAAATACGTAAACTGATTATTTGTTTATAAAGGAGCTGAAAATCCGATGGATTAAATTTCGTAATCAAATTATTTTTAAAAAGTACCCTTGTATTCTATTCCATTGCATTTTTGATTTCCATAAATATTCGATTAGTAGTAAATAACTAAATTATAAATCAATGTGTAATTATCAAAGTTCCGTTAACAGAATAGAATATTTTGGTACTTCTGCAGTTAATTCTCGTTTTTGCGTGAGTCTCGCGGCAACGCACGGTGGATGACGAAATTCCGTCGGATTATGCCGCTATAAATTCATAAAATTTACTGTTTTAGTTACTCTTTATTTATTGTCAACTTTTGTTATTTTTCTTTAATTAATGAAAAAGTATTTTTTGTGTTTAAAGGAACAAAGAACGATTTTTTTGGAGGGATGTATATATTTTTCGTAAAACTTTTATGATCCGATCAAATACCGCACTCTCGCCGTAGGTTGCTGTACGTTGCCGGTTCGTATATGAATCTTAAAATAATTGGTGCCCGGAGCCGGGGATAGGGTCATAGTGCAAGGAGGTCCAGTGTCTACACTTGCCATTACTCCACCTCCAGCCCAAACCGTCGGTTACATACCGTTGTGTTAGGATATATTTCCGATGGCATTTTGTGCATTTTATCTCCGTTGCCAGCAACCGGTTTTCTTGGCCGAACGCGAGGGCCGTTTCCGGAGACTCCACAATAGCTTCCAGCCTGGAATTGTTCATTTTCCTTCCTTGTCACAAGAATAAAGACTTGCAGTTTAAAGCGCAATGAAACTCTTCCCTTTCTTTTTTTTCTTTCAATTTAATCTGCTTGCTTCTTTTGTGACTCGGTTTCCCAGTAAGTAAGCTCACTCGGAGTAAAACGTAATACATGGATAACCGGGTAGGTGAGCTTACTTTCTCTCACATTCGCTTTGACCCACTCAGCCACTCACTCTGTGTGCACACTCTCTCGCTTCGTGTTGATAGCAATATTATAAAGGATGGATGACAGAGTCCATTCGTATCTAGGTCTCCCCTTTTCATGTAAGTAAAAAGATAGGGAATTAGTTAAATGTAAATATGAAATAGGATAGTCAAGGATTCGAACTTACGAAGCTAGTCTTGGAATTGAGAATTCCACTCATAAGTTAAAATAAATGCAGAATGTTATTATAAATGGAATGCCCAGTAAATTGTTGATTATTTTAAAATATTTAATAAATACAAATTTGGCTGGAAACTATTCACATTCTTAGGAAGAATGCATAATAAAAATATGGGTTACAGAATTAGACAAGTAGGTTAAATTCCTTTGTAAAACAACAAAGAGAATGGGAAATTTCCTGGTCGTCAGAAATGGTTTCAAAAACGTGCAAATCGCGCATGTTGGAAACACGTGAGTTATGGTCACGTTGACTAGACATACGTGTGACGAGGGCAGAAATGATGTCTCAATATAGGAGGGTTCGAAGTTAGTTAGAGAAGAGAGAAGGGAATCAGATCAGTCAGACCGATTCTCCGTTAGAGTCAAGGCTCCCTCTGGAAGCGAGAGGGTTTAGAGATAACCATGTAACAACTTTGAATCCATGAAATATAAAATCATGTCAGACCGGTCGAAGAAGAAATAAACGTATCATCATATGTTTTTATAACTGCCGTCTTGTGTTGTGCAATCTACCAAAAACAAAGGTAAAGTGAAATTGTATTAATATGTACTTTATGTTTATAAAAATGTACAACAGTGCAAGCGTAAATGTCAAACGCACTCTCAGTCTATCTATCAATATATTCATAAATCTCCTCTCATTGAATTACAGGCTTGGCTCTCTTGTAGTAGTATGAACCTGTCTGTCTCGTTATATATAAGAACTGTATCCCTCTTTATATATACCCTGAACACTCACAATGAATATATATAATATCTAGCATTTCACAACATGATCACACACATGAACACACTAAGACTCTTACTAACATAAACAACCACACATATATAAGTCGTCATCTAAATAAGAACAGCGAAATATACTCTCATATTTGGTACTTCAAAAATAACAGCAGTATGCGACATCCCAAGCAACTTGTAAAATAATGTATTTATTTTCAATGTTTATTAGTTCAAATATTTTACTTCTAGTTATTTAGACAACATACATACAGAACAACAGATGAATTCTATTTATTTTATATATAGATTTTAGCAACATTAAAACACATAATGTATTTATGACTTCTCTCCAAGCTAAAACCAGTATATGTTATCTTATGGAATACATGTGAATACTATCGTCGTCCCCTCTCTACATGTTAGGAAATAATAAAAGTTGAAAACTTTTAACAAAAACATGAAATAAGTTGATCAGTGGCATAAATTTAATAGGACGTAAGGTTAGTAAAAGACAATAGAGAGGAATTTGTTCACTAAGACACACAAACGCAGCTGAAATAGGATTGTAGATCAAGGTGTGACAATAAGTGAAAAAAAAGATCGAGCACAGAGATCAACATATTTAAAGTTAGTTTTCGAACGGTTTTTTTAATGTCAGTCAGTTTTTGGCAGTTTACGACAGTTAAAGACTGTACGGACAGTTTTCAATTTGCGACAGTTAAGGACAGAATTCAGTCTGAGATAGTTAAAGGCAGGTTGTGGCTCAGATTATATGGGGAAATGAATTCGCCAATTTACTGACGGACATGACTTCAACAGAAAACTAACATGTAAACATTATCGGCTAGAGGGTTATTTTCCGCGATGGTTTCGCACAAGCACTCAAAGCTCAATTAATATCTATGGAAGTTTGTGTTTTCATTTGTTTCTATAGCATTCTGCATTTTATACTTGTGAGTCACTGTGCTCACTCTCCCGCCAATGTGAGACAACTACATGGCCAGAAAAGATTTAAGAGAAGAAAACCACAGAAAAAATTGTTGATCGAAGAAGACACGTAACAGCACATAAATACATGTCTTAAAAAAGTTCCGCACAAGAGAAAATTATATATATATATATATATATATATATATATATATATATATATATGTGTGTGTGTGTGTGTGTGTGTTTATGTGTGTGTGCTTTTGTGTGTTTGTGCGTGTGTTTGTGTGTGTGTGCGTTTGTGTGTATGTGTGTTTGTGTGTGTTTGTGTGTGTGTGTGTTTGTGCGTGTGCTTGTGTGTGTTTGTGTGTGTATGTTTGTGTGTGTGTGCGTTTGTTTGTGTGTGTGTTTGTGCGTGTGTGTGTTTGTGTGTGTTTGTGTGTGTGTGTGTGTGTGTGTGCTCAACGCTCCCTTGCATAGTAGTCATTGGCCATTATAGAACCAGTTCATGCTCTATACACAAAATATTGCATCACTGATTCAGTGGTTTTGTAGAATATCTACACAATTTGCAACCCAACGTTGAGAATAACTTTATGTGTTCATTCGACGTTTCTATGATAGTTTATTTACTAATGTCGTGTCACAAAAAACCATTGCTATTCGTGCCGATTCACTTAATAATGGTAATTTCCACAGGAAAATATTTGTTGAACTTATATTGATTTGCACTAAATCAGTTAGTTAGCTTCAGTAATGTTATGCGCAGCCAGATCTACGGGTTTCAGATGGGAAGTCTCTTAGGTCATGCGTTAGCTGATATTTCTGTGGGGTTTTACGAGTGGGTATTGTTTAATAACGTATCGAAGTCCTCCATTTATCTTAGATACGTCGGCGACACATTAGCAGTTTTTGCCTATGAAAGTGAAACAAAAATCTTTTTCAACAACTTTAATTCTCTCCATAAAGTGTTACTATTTACTATGGAGAGTGAGAACGACGGATGCTTGCCTTTCTTAAACGTTTTAATTGAACACAGTTAGAGTTCTTTTCTGACGACAATTAATGTAAACCGGCCTTTACCAGTTTATACATAAATTGGCGTACATTTGCACCTACTTCCAGAAAGGTTAAGTTTATCATGTCGCTAGTGTATAGAGCCATCAGTACTTGCTCCTCAAATAAACTTGAACACGAATTAAATATTAAAGAAAATTTTATTCGTAATGGTTATCCGGAAATTTGATTAATTATATTAATAAAAAAAAAAATTAAAAAACATAATTCCTTTGTAACCTTTGTTCCCTCCAAGTGTCCCATTTATTAAAAAAGTATTTAATTGAAGATGCTGGTAGGTGTTTAGGTAGACGGGTCTGTGTCAAATTGTTTCTTGTCCTTGCGTTCTTTTGTTTTATTTTGATGTTAAATCTGCATTTTCCTTGGTCGCAAAGTATAGTTTACCTTACATAACACAAAGTGATTTAATTTATAAGTTTAATTGCTAGTGTGCTGCTGACTATGTAGGGCTAACCTTCTTACATTTGTAAACAGAAATTTGCCGGTATATCCCATCAGAAACTAGCCATATCGCTTTTGCCTGTTTCCACTTTGGAATCAACCATCAGTCAACACTTTCTTGAAAACCCAGCGTTTTCTAATAGACATGAAGTGCTTTAAAATGATACACCTGCCCTACTCTCGAAATTATTTAAGAATTTTAGAGTCAGTTTCGTTTATTTCACGAAATCCTTCTCTCCGTAAACAGAAAGAATTTATGAAGTCGTTAGACGTATTCTGTAATACATTTTAACTTTTCCCCAAACCCTTCACCCTTTGTAAATATATTTTATTCGATTGCACATAATTATTTACTCGATTTATATTCCCATTTTTGCCCTCGATAGAATTTACACGGATATCAATCTTAGTCTTTTTCTCTTTTATGGAATATTGTTGTATTTATTTATTTTGGTATTTGATTTGTACCAACGATTTACTTCTGATGAATTTGTTGGTGAAAAGAATCTCTCAGAATGTTTTTTATTTTTAAACTTTTAAGGTAATTTTAAAGTTTTGTACCGTAAACAGGTAAGGAGCCGATATTTATCGTAGAGTGGTACTTTCGGTTGAATTCAAATTTCAACTTCTGTTGGGACACCATTCATATATATATATATATATATATATATATATATATATATATATATATATATATATATTCTTGAAAAAGGATTTCGGCCTCAACAGAAAGATGTTCAACAAAATGTTTAACCATAAAATTTACCAAAAACTATTAATATTAAACTATAAAAAGAAAGATACTAGAATTTAAGCAAAAAATATTTTATTTCAACTCAATCAGATGTGCCTTATGCACTAATAAAAATGCAATTGGCATTTTGTTGAACTTTTTAAGATTTTAAATATTTATAAATTTTCTCATTATAAAAAACGATTATTATATTGATTATAATTTTTTGACAGAAGAAATAAAATGAATATAAAACATTAGAAGAACAATGCAAAATTATCCAATTATATCAATAAATATTAGTAAATTGTGTAAATAAATCTTGAAAAAAATGATTATTTAGTAAATTGATTTTAATTTATTGTTCATTTAAAAAAATATTCAAATATTTAAAATCACTTAATTGTCAGCACATTTTTTCATTATCAAAAAAGATTATTGGATTATTTTTAATTTGCAAAATAAAAACCGGCAATGAAAAAATCGTAAATCAGCAAAAATTAATAAATTGTTTCATTATAAAAAAATATTTATATACTACAGATATAATCTATGTTTAATTAATTTTAATCAAGTAAAACAAATGTTTTCTTATCAATAGCATTGAAATAAAACAATCGTTTTTATTATGATAAAATGTAATGAATTCGCTGATTCTGGATGTTTTAACTGTACTTCTATCTTTCCAAATTAAAATTAATCTAATAAATGTATTATTATGACAAACTTTATTGATAATTTAGTGACTTTAGATTTTTCTTATGATTTAAAAATTTGTCTTCTAATGTTTTTTATGCAATTCATTTTATTTCTTCTGTCAAAAAATTATAATCAATATAATAATCGTTTTTTATAATGAGAAAATTTATAAATATTTAAAATCTTAAAAAGTTCAACAAAATGCCAATTGCATTTTTATTAGTGTATAAGGCACATCTGATTGAGTTGAAATAAAATATTTTTTGCTTAAATTCTAGTATCTTTCTTTTTATAGTTTAATATTAATAGTTTTTGGTAAATTTTATGGTTAAACATTTTGTTGAACATCTTTCTGTTGAGGCCGAAATCCTTTTTCAAGAAAATACCTAACTTTTTAAAATTCTATTCATCAACAACATAAGCAACAATAAAAATAATAGAATTATATTTATTAATTAATAGAACATGCTAATGATCACAGGAAAAGTATTACATAAAAAAAATTTACAGAAATTTTTTTAAAATTCTGAATTTAAGTGATTCATAAAAGTGCTATCGTTCGCCTGCAGGGATACAGTTATAGCCCCATACCACGCTGATTGGGAGGTTAGCACTCAAGTTTTTGCTATTTCGATTGGATATATGGTCTGATTTTTCTCAATTATTTGTTTCTTTTATATTTTTCCAAAGAAATGCCAATATTGATGGACGACATTTTGGAATGAAAATTAAAATTATATGAAATATATGAAATATTGGTGTCACTGATAATATTTCACTTGTTATTATTCTAAATAATGCAAGTAAAATGCCCAAATCGACTTTCATAAAAGTGAAGAATATCTGGTTTTACAATGAAATTTCTGCAAAAAAAAATTTATTGAAATATATAATTTCGGAATTAATTCATTGAGGATCGTAATTTTAAAATAAAAATCTATTTGTTTGAACACACACATATTCCATTGCAGTAGAAAACATTCTAGTGGCTTTTTCAAAATGCTCAGTATTTTGTTGACAATATTTGCGAATTGAAGAGTCAGTTTTGAGATAAATTTTGAATTGCTTGAGTGTAAATAAAATTGTTGTTTTTTTAACTCTAGTATCTTCCTTTTTAGAGTGTAATATTGATCAATAGTTTTCAGTAAAATAATTTTCCTGTTAAAATTTTATAGTACATTTATCTCTTGAAGCAGAAATCTTGTCTCCAGTTTAGTTATGATTCATAACAGTGCTATTGTTCGCCTGCAGAGTTACAGTTACAGCCCCATGCCATGCCTAGGTGATGGTTGAATTTTAAAAGCGAAAACCACCACTATTTATTTCTATTGAATGTATGACCTTGTTTTTATCAAATGTTTGCTTCCTTTATATTTTTTCAAAAAAAATGCCAACAATATTGGACATTTTGGAAGGAAAATTGACATTACTAGAAAAGTTAGTGTCACTGACAATATTCCACTTATTATTATTTCTAACAATGCAAGTATAATGCCTAAAATCGACTCTATTCAAAGTGTGCAGAATAGCTGTTTTTACTTTGAAATTTGTTCCAAAAATATTTTGTTTTTTTGTACTGAAATTCATAATTTCAGCATTAATTCGCCGAGGATTATAATTTTCAAACATAAATCTATTTATTTGAACACACAAATATTTCATTGCAGTAGGAAACGTTCTAGTGACATTTTCCAAGTGCTCAGTATTTTGCTGACATTTGATACAATGTTTGAGCACTGAAGCATCAGTTTTGAGCAAACTTTTAAATTGCTGTCGACCATCAGTAGGATGAAGTTGAATAACTAATCTCTGTGGTATTCCAGCAATCTGCAAGGTTTGGAACCCACAGCCAACTTTAAAGGTGCAATTACATTCACTATCTTGTAGTCTTTGGCAGTTTTGTTTGTGTATTCTAAGACATTTCATCACTTTACTTTCTTCAAAAGTGAATAATTGTTTGGCACTGTCAGGGCACTTGTTTATCAAAGATTCCCAAAATGCAATAGCACATTCTTGTTGGCCACTATTAAAAACGCCTCCGATTGATTCTCTAAGATCAGCAACACTGTGAGTGCCAGGGACAAGCAATCTTTTTAATTGCTGAATTGGCAAATCAATGTTTGGAATGCTTTTAATGATGTTAGACAACAAAGGAAGGTGGTAAATTTTCTGAACAATACTGTTAGCAAAACAAGCATTTCTTTCATTGATCAATTTGAGGTCCAAATTATTTTGAGAAATTGAATTGTCTATTTTCAGCCATTTTCTATTTGGACTATTATGTTTTTGCTTCAAATCATGATCTATAACGATTGTTTTTTTTTCGTTTATAAGTCTGTTTGTACAATGACAAACTTTGAGGCTTAACAGAACAAGGAGGAAGCGGTGGCAAATCAACCCTGTCTCTTTTGGCCCTCAATCTATTATATTCAGTCCATGCACTTTTGTTACACATGGTCAATTTATGAGGGTCAAGGTCGATCAAATAGACATTGCACAGCTTTCTAGCACGTGACAAAGCTACATAGGCCATTCCATCTGAAAAGACATCAGATCCCAAGTCAACAATGATACCATCGACTGAAATACCTTGGGTTTTGTGGACAGTTAAAGCATAGCTGAGTGACAAAGGTATTTGAGATCTAGTCACAAAGAGGCCACGAGAAAGTTCATAGTCAGCTTGCACAAATTCAACATTGACTGCATGATCCATATGATCAAATTTTACAGTCACAGCAACAACTTTGCCATCTTTCATTTGTATTTCAGTGACTGTACCCATTGTACCATTGCAAAGTCCTTTTTCGATATCAATATTCCGACGCAACATGCATCTAGCACCAATTCCAATTTTAAGCACAGTTTCAAGTCCAGCTGTGTCAGAAATCTTTTTAAGTTTAGAAGTTTTTGGTGTCTGTTTTGATTTTTTTTTTGTTACGGTTTTTTGTCTTAAGTTGGAATCAGTTGCTGAAATTTCAATGATATGAATATTATTTTTTTTCAACATTTTATAATTCACTTCCTCAGCAGATTCATTTGTGGGTACAATGCAAATAATATGCATTTTCTTTTGCAAATTTTGCAAAAGATCAGTAACTTGATCAATATTTGCTTTTTGTTTAGGATTGATTCGATGCCTTTTCAAGATCTCAATATCCTAATCAGTTGGTGACCCAAGTCTAATTCTGTTAAGAATATTAACAAAGTTTTCATTGTCATCTTTTTGTCGCATATTTATGGTCAATTCATCATAATCGAAATATGACCACAAATTTATACCAGCAATTCCCAAATTTGATGTTCTAGCATCTTGAATAGATATTTTGGAAAATACAGGTTTTTCATTAACAGGTGGAAGCTGGAATAAATCACCAAATGCAACAATTGACATGTTTGCAAATGGATACACTTGTTTCCTAATATCACCAAAAACATCTTGCAAACGTTGGTGAATAAATGCTAATTGCAAGTGACTAACCATGCTTATTTCATCAATAATGAATAATCTCACATATCCAAGCATGGTTCTCAAACTTTTTATTTTATCCTTTGATAATGGTTCATATTTAGGTGTAGAACCATGCTGCACATTTAGTTGAAAGACTCTATGGCATGTAGATCCTTTCAAAATGTAAGCACTGACACCAGTAGGAGCACAAATAACTACACTGGGTCCATTGATGGCAGGATATGTGAGAGTAATTTTATCTGCCAGTGCATTGATCAGAAAAGATTTGCCCACACCCCCAAAACCACTAATAAATTTGAGAATTTGTGGACAATCGTCACAATTGCACCTGTGAATAGGGTTTTCCTCATTCCAATGAAGATTTTGTTGCTCAAGTTTGGAAATAATTTCATTATAAATTTCTTTTTGAATGAAATTCAATTTTTGCTCATTTTCTAAAACTTGAGCTTCAGTGACATGTCTGATTTGAGGCATATTTAAATCAGCTTCATTTTTATCTGCCTCTTTAGCCATATTAGGATCGCAATCAATTTGATCATCATCAGCGTTATTTTCATTTTCATAATTTTTAGATTTTTGCTCTATTTTTTTGCTTATTTCAATAGCATCTTTAATTTTTTTCTTAATACTTTCATAATTTGTCATTTCAGACAAATATGGAGCATTTTGATAAAATGATTGCTCATATGATTTACAGCCATCAAGTAAATCAATTTCTTCTTGGCGCCAAGGTTTGAACAGCATCAACAAATTGTGATAATATCGTTCTTTTGTTTCAGAAGTCAATCTCACATTTGGCGTCTTTATAGCTTTTTCTTTCACTTTTTTTAAAAAGCCATGATTATTTCGCAGCTTCAATGAAACTTTCTCATCATCATTTGTGGAAGCATTCATTGTTCTTTCATAGTTTCTCGCAACATAGTACAAACTTTTATTTTCCATAGAATCAGGTCTATTCGGGTACCATGTTTCAACCATATTGCCATAATACAAATCTGTAGAATCAGGCTGCATTTGATCCAATTCTTCTTGTGGCAAAAATCTGCGGGTTCTATATTCAGGTATATCAGCACCGACCCACATTACAGTTGCAGAAGCTCCAAACAAGTGATGTCCCAACAGCTTATCAGCAACTTCATAAGCTCCTGAATCTCTTTTGGACAATGTATAAAGACCAGCGCTTTTGCATTTACCATAAAATGATTTTGATTGGTCCAATGACCACACACCTTCAGTCTCAGATGTTTCATATTTAGTCTGATAGCTGGTGATGTAATGGTTCAGAATCATTGAATTGTCAGAAATGTACTGCAAGTCAATATTAGACTCCCACATCATCAAAATAGCTGGGTTGTAAGCATTAATGTATTAATGTACTGCTCTTGTGAGCTTCTATTCAAATTATACAAATACTGAACAGTAGCCCCCCCCCTCTCTGTCTGTCTGTCTGTCTCTCTGTCTCTCTCCCTCTCTCTCTCTGTCGCTGTTATTATGGTAGTACGAATAGTGGTTTGTTTATATTATAGTGGAAAACTCTTATGAAACTAAAATCCGGCAATTTTTATTTTTTTAATAACGGTATTAGTATCAAAATATCTGAAAATGATATCTTAAACTAAACAGAAGAATGTCAAGGTAATTATTGTACTATTTCAGAAAATGTTCAATAAGTATGTCTCAAGTAAATTAATTTATTATTTTTTCCACCGGTACCCTACGTTGGATTACTCAATAGTAGTCTCGAAGTAATTTTTTAGTCTCGCAAGTAACATTTATCGTCTGCTAATGCGTTATTAATCGGTGACTTTTTGGTGGGCGTTGTTGAGCAAGAATAAAAATATGAGATTTAAACTGTTGGGGCATTTTTGACAACTTCTGTGCCCTTGGGGGCGAAATGGGAAGTTTAGAAAACATTTTTTTTTACTATGTAAATCTATATAATGATTATTGTCGTAATATTACTTCTTGTTAATTTTGTACTTAGGTAAAAATGTGCTTCTGCATTTATGTTACCGTTGTTACACGAGTATTTGTTACACCCTTATAGTAAAAATGTTGGTGATCATGCACTTATTGTACCTATTTACTATGCCTCCCCACGGGACAGAGTTAGACACCAGGGTCGTTTTTTAACGCGGAGAAAAGGTACAAAAATAAAAATTGTCTCAGTCGTGACAGATTTCTCCTCCACCGAAAGAGAACATGAAATGGAAGTGCAGCAATGCAGCATCTGAAGAACAGATGCACTAATTGTAACACACTATTATTTTCTTAATAATGAGGTTAGGACATTACGTCGTCGCCGGCAAACTTGCGAAGAAACGATAAGAAATATCGAAAGACAAAAACTGGCTGTAACATATTCTTGCATTATTTACAAAAAGTTGTAAATAATGCAAGAAAATGTTACAGCCAGTTACAAAATTAAAAATGATAATATATTCATAATATATTCTTGACAGGCCACAAAATCACCGCAATACCACATTTACTCCGGGGAGGGGGGAGGGTCCTACGTTAGTCCCAGGAATTTGTATAAACAAAGTTTAACCAATTACGCATAACTATAAAAGAAAGTAAGAATTTTATTGACACAGCATTTGTAAACAAACAACAAAAAAGTTGTAAATAATGCAAGAAAATGTTACAGCCAGTTAAAAAATTAAAAATTATAATAATATATTCATAATATTCTTGACAGGCCGCAAAATCACCGCAGGCGCAATACCACATTTACTCCAGGGTGGGGTCCTACATAAGTCCCAGGAATTTGTATAAACAAAGTTTTACCAATAACGCATAAATATAAAAGAAAGTAAGAATTTTATTGACACAGCATTTGTAAACAAACAAAAAAAAAAAATAGTACGCTTACCTGTTTTAAATAATGCAAGAAAATGTTTCATGTAAGGAACTGCAAAGTGCAACGCAGACATAAATAAACAACTTTACGGATGTGTGTTTGTTACAATTTAACGTCTGCTCATTCGGTAATAGTCGGTAATTTTCGGTGGGCGGTGGTGAGCATGGATGGAAATGCGGGATTTAAACTAAATTAATTTAGCAATGGTATTAATGTAACGGATAATCAAAAATAGGGGAAAAATCAGTTATGTAATATTTTACACAAATACTGAACAGTAGCCCCCCCCCCCTCTCTGTCTGTCTGTCTGTCTCTCTGTCTCTCTCCCTCTCTCTCTCTCTGTCGCTGTTATTATGGTAGTACGAATAGTGGTTTGTTTATATTATAGTGGAAAACTCTTATGAAACTAAAATCCGGCAATTTTTATTTTTTTAATAACGGTATTAGTATCAAAATATCTGAAAATGATATCTTAAACTAAACAGAAGAATGTCAAGGTAATTATTGTACTATTTCAGAAAATGTTCAATAAGTATGTCTCAAGTAAATTAATTTATTATTTTTTCCACCGGTACCCTACGTTGGATTACTCAATAGTAGTCTCGAAGTAACATTTTGTTTTGTCTCGCAGTTACTTGCGAGACTAAATATATATATATATAATATATATATATGTGTGTGTGTGTGTGTGTATGTGTGTATGTATACATACATACATATCTCTCTCATCTTTCTCTCTCTCTCTTCACATACATTCACCATGTATTCCTTTCGATTTCTATTAATCCGCCAGTTTTTTTTTCTTGTTATCTTTTAGATTCTATAGAGTAAACGACACTTAATTTATTCAATAAGTCCATGCATATTCCTAAATCCAATTGTATGTTGACACGATCGACATCTGCGATTTACTATCTCTATTTAGATGCGTGTATTCCACTGATTGCATTCTAGAGACATGCGCAGAAATCGCTTTTAGATACTCCTTATTTATTCGGCGATCGTTTTCGCATACACATTAGCTGCAGCAATAAATATTTATCTGATCTTTCTCAGTCTCGGTTGCTTCCCCTGTCTCACCCTTGCTCTATCTTCTCATTTCTTGCTTATGCTTTTTAAATTTTGTAAAAAAACAAAAAATAAATAAAAGAACACAATTCTGATGACGTTTTCCGATAAATATAGACGGAAACAATTGCGTCATATATAAGTTTTACTTAGTTTTATTAGTATCTGTATGGTTATTAACTTTTCTCTACGGATTTTATGAATATTTTATCGAATTCGGTACACGATATTCATCTGTTTATTGCTGCCATATGGCGCTGATAAAGCAATTATGGCTAGAACATTGATGGTAAGCAATTTTAAGCTTAATCAGTATTTGGATGCGTCGGTTTGGGTAAAACCAAATCATGCAAGTTTGAAAGTGGGAGTGGCTTCAAAATCAGTTAATTTAATATCCTAAAATGTATGTGCAAAATAGTAGGGTGGACTGAGGATGTAGTTTAACGTTGTGCCATACATGACGAAAACCAAGCTGTCGCAATCGTTCCATCAAACACTAAAGTAGTTCACAGATTGTATTCATACCTCGAGTGCCACTCATTTTGCATATACTTCTGCAGTGATTCCGTTTGACAGTAGATTTGCTGCCTTAAATCAAAGTTCCGCATATATATTTACAAAAAAGGATAGACACAAAACAAAACTGTTGGAGCACAAATAAGGTTTATTCAACTTGATCTTCGATCCAAATCACTGACCATTGGCTGCGGGTGGGGTAGAGAGATCGACAATCACTGTCTAATAATATATTATTAGCGCATTTTAAATTAATATGTTCACGCGTGTAGTGTTTTCAACGAACCTTCAAATCCACACCTCTTTCTCTTCTTGAACCATAGAACATTATATCTAAGAAACTAAAGACTTTTCTCTCTAACTGCCTCTTTGAGCCATGTTATGTCATATCCGTGTCTATCAATTACAAAAGTCTAATAATTATAATCTAGAGTTCTAGGAAATAGGCGTCAACTGAACTGTCACTTCCTGTTTTTTTTTCTCAATTAACCAATTTATATACTAGTATGCTTACAAGGATATCAAGGCTAATATATAAATTAATATTAGTACAAAATAACACAATTCTTTCTCTTTACAACTGAATTCATGAAATATCAAACCAAGATAAAAGAGGTGTTGCGAGTTTGTCTCTGCTTTATCGTTATTTTCATGGTGAGTGCTCGGCTGAGCTACAATCGATGGTCCGCCCCTCGCCAGACTTTCACAAGAAACACCCGTCTAGCAGAAAACACTATCACTAATTTCCCTCACTCTTTATCTGTACCTAAACCTAAACGTAGATTCCATGAACAAATCTTCTTTCTTAGAACTGCACGCATGTGGAATTATCTTCCGTTTTACTGCTTTCCAGCCGACTACAATATGGTTGTCTTCAAGTCTAACATAAACAAGTTTTTGATGAACCGTTCCATATAAGTTAACAAATTTACCGAATTTCCATTATTAACGATTACTATATTGTCCAATTTCTACTGTACACTCTTTAACCCTTATCATCGAGTGGCCTCAGGGCCTTTATAAGTGGTGATGACTATGTAAAAAAAAGGATCGTCTGATGGTAATTATGCAACTTGCTTCCCTATAAATTTTACATCACTTGATATCTACTGATTTTAGTAAGAGAAGAGGGAGGACACCAGCCAACAATTTGCTCCATGCTATACTCTAATTTATATAGAAAGTTAAATCGATTGAGACTAATTTACAAACCGTGTTTATCCACCGCATAAACCTCTGTTGTATCTCTCCGACGTAAAGAGGAAATCTTTGCCCGTTTGTATTAGTCTCATTGTTGTTTCTTTTAGTCTTCCTTACGCTTATTCTGCAACTGTGAATCGTTTTCCCGTTTTTGCCAGTCGCTGTGCAAAGTTCCTGTAAGCGGGTCGACAATTCCTGATTATTGGCCGCGCCGTTTACAAACTTTATTTTCACACAAGACACTCTTCGATTATAAACGGTAGAAAATCAAAGAGAAAGCAAAGATTGCTTTCTGTCCACAGAGACGCGACCGCTGCGGTTGGAATAAACAAAAGTCAACGTGTAGGGCAGCGCGGACGAAAGCGCATGCGCATTAGGCCATGTTTGATCAACAGGCGTCCATCTGTAAGAAAGAATGTCCGCCCGCTCGCGATATCGGATCGCCGCTGTCCGTGTTTGTTTGCTGGGAATCGGCGGGCGGGCACAATGATATTTTGCAAATATCTTCCTGTAAAATTCGTTTCCTGTCTAGAGATTTCCTTCAAACCGGACGAATTATACAGCAGGATTCAACGTCCAACATTATTCACCGGCGGGCGATTCAGCGAATTGTTTATTTATTTATGCAGAGACAGAAGTCCTTCCGATGAACTAGGGGAACGTATACGTCGAGCGATTGTCAGCAAGACAAGTGTGCATGTATGCGTATAAGCTACCGAGTCTTTCTCTCTTCCTTCTCTCTCTTTCTCTCTCTCCTTACCTTTCTCTCTCTTTCTTTCTCTCCCCTCTGTCTCTCTGTCACCCTCTCCCTACCTTTTTCTCTTCCTCCTCCTCTCTTTCTGCTTTTCTTTCTCTCTTTCTGCATCTCTCTTTCTCTCTCTCTCCTTCTTACTCTCTCTCTCTTTCTCTCTCTCTTTCTCTTTTTCTCTTTCTCCTCCTCTGTTTCTCTCTATTTTTCTGTTTTTCTCTCTCTCTTCCTGCCCCTCTCTGTCTTTCTCTCTCTCTTTCTCTTTCGGTCTCTCTGCCTCTTACTCTCTCTTTCTCTATCTCTCACCTCCTCCCTTTCTCTCTCTTTTTCTGTTTTTCTCTCTCTTCTTGCCTCTCTCTTTCTCTCTCTCTCTTCCTGCTTCGCTCTCTCTCTCTCTCGCTCTCTCTCGCTCTGTCTCTGTCCCTGTCTCTCTCTCTCTCTCTCTCTCTCTCTCTCTCTCTCTATATATATATATATATATATATATATATATATATATATATGCATGCATATATCTGTGGTTGCCACAGAATAGTAAGCAAATCAGAATGGCCGTAGCTCGTATCTTCATCGCTATATTCCTTTAAGAAGAAAAGTCCACGTCTTCACACACTAATCTCGTTACGGACAAAAGTCTTGTCACTGGTAAGATAAAATTTATGGCCACGAGGACAAAGCTGCCCATAAATTACAATTTAACTTATGTTAATGCAGATATCTCAATACACTTGAACACACACGCACATACACTTCAATTCTCATACTTGAACCTATACATACGCACACATAAGCACACATAAACCATAATTCTGTATTAATCGAAGAGCATCCGTTTAGACGTGCCCATACTGTCAAAATGAATGATAAATATTTTTATACAAATACATTGCATTCAACTAGTGTTATCCAATTTCAAACATGTTCACCAACAATAGGAAATAAATATGTCTTTTTCAGCGGCCGATTTATATAAAATATGCAACTATTAGATATGTGTCATCTCGCTCGGTTAACTATTTTTATGTATTAAATCTATGATTGTGAAATATGAAATCGTAAACACGCGCTGTACAGTATGTGTTGCTGGTGCATATGAATGGCAGATAGACGCTTGGCAAAGAAAAGAGGGAGAGGGCACAGGGAACTGCAAATATCTCCACCCAAGAGCTATGTACAATTACCTCATTAAATGGGAAAGTAGAGGCTAAAATCTGCCTTTCCGAGAAAAGCAATGTCCAGAGCCATCTGCCGATAAGTCCTCATGATTAGAAATGTCTATGATGTTATCCCTCGTGTATGTATTGAGTGGTCAACTTTTTGTCGGCCGAATAGTGACCACTAATAAATTGCCAGAATCAGCCAAGGTGAAGAAAGTTCAAGTAGATAGGAAGCATTATTATATATAAATCTGTAAAAGCGAGAATGCATGTGTTCGAGGACACTTCTCAGTCTATGTACTAAACGAATTTTTTATCTACACATTTGAAATATTATATAGAGGATAGTTAGACACGTGGAAAACTTTTTAATCCGTTTTCATTCGGGAAAAAAGACTACTATGACGCCTTGGTATGTGGGATGCCACCAGATTTTCCTCTATTTTCAACTGTTCCACGACTGCGCATGCGCAACCGAGAAACATGACAGCTTCCTTATATTAAGTATAAGTTGGCTTGAAAACAGTTTACAAGTCATTTCAAGCTGGTGTTATGGCATCGTACTTGACTCATCATCTTTAAGTTTTGGTTTCGATCTCAGCTTATTTACATGACGTGAAATGTTTAGAAAAAAAAAATACTCGCACGCACTTGTCTCAATATTTTTCCATTTTTTTACTTCATTTTTTTAAAAGCAATTTAACATTACGTTAACTACTTACGGTATTTTTGTTTATAATAAATCAGAATTCAACATACAATAAAATATAATATTTATGCGTATTTTACGATCGGGCTACGCTAGGTACATCTTCTTGTTTTTTTATAAACTTGATATTCTAATTTGGGGGAGAACTTATTTCCTTCAGCGCGAACACAACCCTTGATTTGCACAACGAATGTAGCGATCACAGCTGGTGCAATAAACGCGCAAGGACATGTCTATACAATGAGATTATTGCATAATATATATATATATATATATATATATATATATATATATATTGTATTTTGTGTACAGAAAGTTATTAGATGAGACAAATTATATTATTGGTGCTGTCGGTTTCAAGCCGATAATTAGGACCGTTTAGGATATCCATATCAAGCTCTCTTCAGCCAATACTCTGAGACGAGTATTGGCTGACGAGAGCTTGATATGGATATCTTAAACAGTCCTAATTATCGGGCTTGAAACCGACTGTACCAATGACTTTTCCCATCTAACAACTTTCTGTACACAAAATACAAAATATAAATACGCTCTTATTTTCAGATTTTCCTTTTAATTGAGCACTTTGCTGGATTTCTTTAAAAAAAACTAATCATATATATATATATATATATATATATATATATATATATATATATATATACGTTCAATTTTACAGCACCTGATTCGTAGCGCTGAAACAATTATATCATAAGACAATTTTGAATATTTTCTGCACTGACACATCAGAAAAATAGGAACTTCTTAATTTTAAATAGAAATGAAAAAGAGTTGGGTGTGATAACATAACGCCGAAACAATCCGAAAAATAGTTGCATGGTGTGCTATAATATTAAAGCCATGTTTAATTTAATAGAGTTAATAGAAAAGCTATTTAGCCTTATTTTACATATTAATATAACGTTTCCATATTGTTTTAATCAGCACTAAAATATCTTACATAATAATGCTTGGATTTATTACTTAGACATAACAAATATGTACTTTCTAAAATTATGTTAGCAATGGTTAAATCTACAATGGGTGTATTTGGGGTTTAAATACGAAACTAAATCTTATTCTATAGGTCGTATTTACGCTTATTTTTTAGTTTAATGTTTTTCATATAAGCTAAAGATATGTTAGTCTAACTATTATAATTACTAAATATTTATATTAGGAATACAACTATGTTTAATCAAACATTTATTGTCCGATACGATTTAGTTAGCCTTAATTAACTTTTTTCTTCTTAGTATATTAAATTTCTTCTTTTTTTTTTCGTTACGCTTGTTTCAAATTGGGTGTAGGAGACTTAATTCAAACATTAAAAATATACTCTATTATCCTCCTTACTTATTTCAATCATTTTATCCGTTAATAATATTTATGAATTATAACTGATCTTGATCACGTGCTGCAATGGGGAAAGAGGTGGCTAGTTAATTTTAATGCATCTAAAACCAAGCTTCCATCTTTTCATTAACAACGCTCTGATCCCCGTCTGGCATCAATTGAAATGAATGGGTCTCGTCTTGGGGAGGCTCCATGTTTTGACAAGTTTCTGCGTCTGATCTTTCCTCCTGATCTGATATGGAACACATACATCAAATCCGTTGCCAATGCTGCTGAAAAAAAATTATAGGGCTGTTTTACCGCTCCAGTAGATAACTCACTGCTGTATTAAGAGCCAAGTACTTCCAAAGATGGAGTATTCTTGTCACATCTGGGTAGTAGCTGCCAGCAAAAGATTATGCTGCCTTGACATAGTTCAAAATAGACTTTTATATATATATATATATATATATATATATATATATATATATATATATATCAAGGCTGTATAGTAACACCAAGCATATAAAGAAGATCTTGCGTTGTTTTATGAAAGTTCCTTATGTCGACTCTTGGAAATATGACACTTTTCATCTGGTTAACGTTCATTTATCCTAAATTTAGATCTATATATAAATTTACATATGTTTGATGACTGTTTTGCTAATTGACAAATTCACATGTTCCTGCTGAGTTTTACCATATACAATTTCTTTTTGTGAGGACTGCCTAATACCAAATCAAATGGGACTTATTATCTCCATGCATTTACTGGTGTCAAGGATCTTTGCCATTTCTTATGGACGCTGGATTCGACAATTTTGGAATTTTTTTTCAATATTGGAATCATTAATCAGTATGGAATATAAAAATAATATTCATTTCTATTCCCGGGACACCACTCGAACACATATCCTTTTCTTATTTAATCCAATTCTCACGTTGGATCACCTTAAAATGATGTCCTTTTCTATGTTCCTTTAAAAATATTTTTAATTAATTTTCAATATATGTGCTAAAAAGCAAAATTATGTTTATGCTTATTCTGCTAAAGTAATTTCATCTGAAAAGATGAGCCATGCATTAAAAACCCATGGATTAAAGAAAGAACTTTAAATTTCGTGTATTTTTTGCTTTTAACAATAAATTTTTGTTTTAAAATTCTACATTTCTACTGCAGAAAATGTAAATATAGCCATACAATTCTTACTTTGCTCTCTCTATTATACTGAATTATTCTATTTGGCTGGGATTGTGTTATACAAAAATATATCCGCCTTATCATGTTTTGAAAGATTGTTTTGAAGCCATCCAACGCAAAGATGATAAATTATTAAAAAATAATGTTTATCGATATATTTCGGCGAAGAAACTCGCCCTTGTCAGTTATTATTTTTTCTTGCGCCTCATGATGGTATTTTAAGTGGGACGAGTCCGTTTGGTTGTTGGTCAACGGTGTCCAGAAATGCACATGGCGTGTGCTAAAGAAATAATTCCTTATTTTCCTGTTTGAAAGCGTTGGTAAATAGAAAATCAAACAGAACACGTATATAAAATACATCTTTAAGCCATCCAACGCAAAAATATTAAACTATTTAAAAATAATGTATACTGATATATTTCGGCGAAGAAACTCGCCCTTGTCAATAATTTTTCTCATGATTGATAATTTTAGGCGAGACACATCCGTTTACTTATTGGTCAACGTTTTTTTTTTATATAATCAAGGAATGCGCATGGTGTGTGCTAAAACAGCAATTGGTTAGTTTCCTGTTTGAAAGCGTTGGTAAATAGGAAATAAAATAGGACATGTATATAAGATACGTTTTGAAGTCATCCAACGCAAACAATAATAAACAATTTAAAAATGATGTTTATTGATTAATTCCGACGAAGAAACTCGCCCCTGTAAAATTTTTTTCTTCTTCTTACGCCTCATGATGATATTTTTAAGCGGGACACGTCCGTTTAGTTATTGGTCAATAGTTTTTTTTATAGTCCAAGGAAGCACATTGCGTGTGCTAAAGGAATCATTTGGTTGGTTTCCTGTTTGAAATCGTTGGTAAATGTCCCGCCTAAAAGTACCACTATGAGGCGCAAGAAGAAAAAATATTTCTGACAAGGACGAGTATCTTCACCGAAATATATCGATAAACGTTATTTTTAGATTGTTTATTATTTTTTTTTTGCGTTGAATGGCTTCAAAACGTATTTTATATTTGATTTCCTATTTACTAACACTTTCAAACAGGAAACCAATGAATCATTCCTTTAGCACATGCCATATGCACTCCTGGACTATAAAAATACCTTTGACCAACAACTAAACGGACGTGTCCCACACCTGACATCCCATGATAAAAACCTACAGTCGTCTGAATTAGAAATATCTTAACTAACAATACTAAAATGCGATACCTTAACAATTGCACACGACGACTAAAATTACTAGAAGCCATACTAATAAATAAACTACAGCCCATTATTAACCGGGTCTCGTTCAATACCGGGACAAACATACTAACTGTATTCAATAACTAACAAAAAAACTAAATAAATAAAATATAAAATAAGAAAATCGAAATTAAAAATAAAATAATTCGCCTCTACACATCCTGCACCCACGTTTATACCCAATAATAAAAGAAAATACTTAACTATAAATACACCAAGCCTCAAAGACAAAGAAGAAGAAAAAGATAACGTCAACAACAAAAATCGCTCCTGACGACGATCAGATGTATCGAATGAAAGCGCTTGAGAAGAATATGACCGAACAAAAAATTTTGGTCGCGAACATGCCAGCTGAAATAATAATAAAAAAAAACCGCTCGGCAAATTGAAAAGATATCCTAAAAAATCCGAAAAAAGAATAACTCTGTCGTGTTCAATCAGACGTGCTTGAATAATAACTTGCTGCCAAAACACACACACACACACACACACACACACACACACACACACACACACACACACACACACACACACATATATATATATGAATAAGCTCTCCATGAATCTTGGAAGGTTTTCTACCTTTACGTATACATTATCGCCTCACAGTTAGAGACGTGTACAAATGTATGTATTTATACAAATAAATACACGTGTCCATGGATAACTATTTATTCTTCCATTGCCCATCTCCCCTTTTGTTTCCTCTTTTTATAAACACACACACACAATGTTCAAAGATACGTGTTTCGATGTTTCGTCGTGCTAGTATATATATATATATATATATATATATATATATATATGGAGAGAGAGAGAGAAAGAGAGAAAGAGAGAGAAAATGTGCGTGTGTGAGCGCGCGTGTGTGTGTGTGTGTGTGAGCGTGTGTGAGCGTGTATGAGCGTGTGTGTGTATCTGTAAAAAGCAGAAAGAGAGAATGGTGAGATTGGTTGTTGAATTTGAAATGTAATCACGAAATTTGTTAAAGAGGCTTGAAGAGTCCAATCGCCTGAATACGTTGCCGGATTCGAATCTCTCGACCGGTGTTAATAATGACACCCTTCACTGATGATTCCCGAAAGGATGGAACACTAGTGGCTGTAGATATTTAATAATTATTATAGTAAATAATTATCAGCCCCTTTAAGAGACGCGATACATCCACACAAACATTAAACCATAACGCTTCTCGTTACTTAGCTATTGTTTCCAACATCGGCATACAATGACGTATCTGTTTATTAAACCAAATTTGTGTCTCCATTCTAAACGTAACCAGAAAAGAACTTACGCCAAATTCCGATTTTTACGAAATATTGTTTCTATAGAAAAATAGACGAGCACATGTATCGAACAATATTTATCAGTTGCGAATTAAATACACAAATGGACATCGGGGAGAAATGAGAGATAAGATACGTCATAAAACTCCGATAATCGAACGTGTTAACCGCATCACGAAAGTAAACACAAACTGAACACACACACTCACTACACACCATACATACAGTGTACACACAATATACATAATACACACATATTACAACAATATTAAAACAACGTGAAACAAGAAAAAACAAATTTGGATATTCTTTAACTAAGTCAATTCATTTATATCTGACATGAGCACGCTGACACATCTGTTCCCGTTAGATGACCCGTGAGACTGGCAGTAATAAAATCGGTGGCTATTTGGGAATATCAAGTGCTGCATGTGATCTTCGCTTATTCGCTAATGTTTCCAGTTGTTCTGTCTGTATTTCTCAGTGCCACTGTAATCAGACAGTGCCAGCCCAGGAGGGATGTATTTGGTGATTGCGCAGCCCTTACTGTACAATTACGCGCACGCGCATTTTTACAGGAAGTATCTATTGTCTCTCGAGACAGAAGGAAGTTCATTCAGTCTACGTATTTCATACTGAAACCAAACAGGCTAACAAAAATACTATTTCAATCTAAGACATGACAGACCATAGTAAACATTATTGCAACCTAAAGCGCAGCAGGCCAACATATTTTTTTCGGAACTTAAAGCAACAAAAAGGTAGTTTCAATTTAAGCGTGACAGACCAACAAAAATATTAATTCAATTATAATAAAGTCAGGCAAATAAAAATACTAAACTGAACAGAAACGTGACAAATCGACAGAAATCACACACGTAATATATGAATTAAAGTAAGTCACGATTTTGTCATCGAAGATCGTCGTAATATAAAATGTGTGCTGTCTGAGTCAAATTCGCTACAGGTAACCGCGCGTTAAAAAGCGCGAGAGTCAAGAACAAATCTCGCCCAACGCGCAATCAACAAGATATAACCCGTCTGAATGGCCGTCATTTGAACGCTAATTGATAAGATGACGACAAGGTTGCTGGTTATTAGAAGGAGCTTAGTGGTTGCAAAGTTGACTAGTCGATCAACACATCTCTTATCAAAAGCAAAGCGGCCGATAACATATCTGGCTTTTTCGTCTGTCGGTCCAGTGCGGGCATTCCAATCCCCGGCTACCAAATTGAAATCCGGCAATGGTTTACAGTCGACAATAGATTTGCTCGAACAAGTCTTCGACTTCGACTTTAGGCGATATCAGCGACCACACAGCCAAAGCGGATCAACATTGCTAATATGAAGTTGGATGCTAACGCACAATTCAGGGCAAATCTTTATAACTGGTTCTCTATTCTGCAAACTAACGGAGACTTTCAACCCGAGACAGAATGGCAGATCCTTAAATTTACTACAATCGATTTGACACACGAGCATTTTAGTGTTATGAACCGTCGTCATCTGGACTGGATAACAAAAGAGGCTCTTCACCTTGCAGAGACTACACGTTAGTGATGGTAACAGGTGAACCAAACTTTCGTGATCTGCGATGCCGATCAAATCCGCCCTGATAGAAGCGCTTATTGGCGAAAGTATGCAGAAGAAATATAGTGTGCAGCGGCCTGTGGAGACTCCCCTAAACTTAACCGAATTGTAAAGTGGGTGAATCGAGAAGCATTGGGTGTCAGTTAAACATTTCCTCGCATGACGGTACTATCATTACAATACTGGGTGAGCCATTGAATCGCTTGAAGAGCACTTTGACGAGCTGCGTAATCGCCCTGCTTTTTCGGCGAATATGGATGTGGCCTAATCCGCGGAATATGACTACAACGCCGCGCCCGTACACTGAATGAAGTGAGGGATGTCTTGCATCGCCTTCTAAACAACAAAGTTCCTTGTGAGGATCGAATACCGGTGGAAATCCAAAATGCCGTGCCTGAGATGCCTGTCCCGTGGGTCTGCGAGTCTTCAACCTAACTTGCCGCACTGAAACGTTCCCATCTGATTGGATCGAGGCACTGATTCTCCTATTCTTCTTAAAGTGTGACAGAAAAATCTACTCAAATTACCAAAAGTCGTTAATCAATAACCGAAAAATTCAGATTAAAGAAGAAAGTTTGATTTTGAACTAAGTTAACACCCTTTTTATACCTAACATCACAAGCGAATAATAGAAGTTTTATTACCGCATTAGCAGAAGGGCGCGGCGTATAAAATCAATACTAGATGCTTTCATAGGATAGGACGCAATCGAAATGAATTTTTCTGTTTAGGGCACATATGAATCATAATATGTTATTTTTTAATTTTAAATTTTGATTCAAGCCATTATATAAAAATAATTTTATGAAATCAACATAGGTTATTTGATAAGAGAGGGATGCGTTCAAAATGAATAGAATTGAACTATGATACTTTAATTTTGCATTTTAAACTGTAATCAAAACCATATCAAAATACATTTTATAAAATCAATAGTAGATTATATACAGTGCAATGTAGACTATAATGTATCATCGACTGAATCATTGCTGGGAAACACGTGAATCATTCTCCCGAGAAGGAACAGAAAAGAGCATCCTCTACAAGGTTTCGAACTCTGTCAAGGCAAGATAGGATACTCCGAGCAGTTGCTGGCAAGATGTGGCAAAAGTACTCCATCCTAGGACGTACTTAACTCTTATAGAGGAAGAGGATTGCATCAGCAGTGAAATATCTACCGGAGCAGTTGAATGATCCAACCATTTATCCGGCCGACATGTTTGATGCATGTGCCCATTTTAGATCAGAAGTTAAAGGTAGTCCAGAAGTTTGTCCAAACACTTCTTCAAGATAAGAGCAATTCTTGTCAATTGGGACCTGATCGAGGTGAGAGCGAAAATGATGAAAAGGGAGAAGGTTGGTTTTCGATGCATTTAAATAAACCAGTCACCATTGCACTACGTGTTCAATATCAGAAGAGAGACAATCAGAGAGATTTTTATTATTGCCGGCCTTTAATGTGTTGCCATCGATGTAGTGTCGTCTGCATAAATGTCTACGAATGATCTAAAAATGTAATTTGCGAGCTCTCTGGTGACGATAGGGAAAAGAGTTGGGCCCAGGATGAAACCGTTGGGGACGTCAGTGTTTATACCATGAGCTTCTTATTTCTGCCCATTAACGACTACTCTTATAAACCTATCAGAAAGAAAGGATTTAGTAATTGAGTAGACATTTCCAACTATTCCGTAGCTGGCAATCTTGTGAAGTAGACCTTTAAGCTGAACATCAACATTTTTGATGTCAAGAGAAATTGTTCTCGAAACGAAGCCCTCGTCAAGAGATTCACGAATCCTGTGTGATATTACAAGTAGCACATCAGCTGTTTATCTGGTAGAACGGAAACCATAATGCATGTCACTTAGTAGGTTATTTTTGCAAAGGTAGTTAACCACTATTTATCCCACATCTCAGCAACCTTCTCATGACGAACATGATTGTCTGTACTGAGAGTGCAATGACCGATCCCCAGAATTTTTAAATAGGGAACAGACTGATATAGTTTTCCAAGTTGTTGGGATACATGTCTCGTTAAGGCAAAGTTTAAACAGTTTTGTAAGTATGGGGACTAGTTCCAGTGGAAGCTTTTTGAGCACTATATTTGGAAGATCGTCAGGGCCAGTTGTTTTACTGGAATCAAGGTTTTTGATAGGTTTAGCAACAACACGCACAGATATTTGTATGTCACATTGCATATTTTCAGTCACAGAAGGAAATACGAGAAATAGGAGGCTATGATAGAAAAGGATGGAATTTGCTGTAAAGTTCTTAGCAAAAAGTTTTGCGTCGTCGAATGCTGAAGAAATTACCTCAGTTGAATGATACGAGAGTTGTATTGATAAGGGAGTTTGTCATTCCTATCGTCGCGGTGAAATTATTAATCAAAGAGTAATGGCTGGATAAAAGGGGAAAATGGGACATATCGTATACTACGCAGAGTTTTAGATGTAGAATTGGGAAAGGGTTAAATCTCACTTTACTTTCTATATAAGTGAAAAGCATGTCTTGGCACTTTTAGCAAAGAACCTATATTTTCAGGATGCGACCTTTTAAAAATGCAAGTTAAGAGATGAACATGTTATTATAAACTTAAGCATGACAGATTTACTGAAGCGTGATCGACCGACGGGAAAAAACTCTTACAGGACAAAAGGCGCTTCAATAACAGATTCATTTTACAACCAATAATAAATGAAGAATCGCTCACACACGCAAACAATATATATATATATATATATATATATATATATATATATATGTGTGTGTGTGTACATATATATATGTGCATATATATATGTGCATGTATATATATATATATATATATATATATATATATATATATATATATATATATATATATAGATATAGGAATAACAATTTAGCTATATTCCAAGATCCAAGGTTTTATTTAACTTTACAATCAGCTCTTTCAATATTTTAAAACTTCGGTAAATCTTACAGACCTGCTTCGTTTTCGTAGAACAATCAATACTTTTTTGCTAATATTCAATTTTTCCCCGTAAGAGAAAAAACAAAAAAACAAAACAAAAACATTTTATTTAAAAAAAGAAATTAATTTAATTTAAGAAATAAGCTTGGCTATATAATGTTGGCAATGAAGCAAATACAGAAATTCACATCGTGTGTTTATTTAAGTTTCCATTTTCGTTTTAAAGGTAAAGCTATTTATATTTTTAGTTTCGTATAGGCTAAATTTACTGGTTTTAATCAACGAAAATATTTTTATATAAAAGTAATGCTATTCTATTTAAAGTAGTATTCTTATTCTATTTAAAACTACTATTTTTCTATTTAAACTACTAATTATTATCCATTGTAAACCGTGCGTAATTACAACAATGATTCTGATAGAAATTAACCTTTCTGATACGAAATAACTTGTGGATGTCACCCCTAAGTGTCTTACGCTGTACACGTTTACACACGTGTTCATGTGTCGACACCCAGAATCCAACATATTATAGCAGAGTACGTCGCAAGGAACATACGGCAAGAAATAACTCGACTCCTTTTTTTTTTTTTTAAAACAACAACATTTATTTCTCAGTATATTTCCGAATAAAATATGGCCGTACTCCTTTCTCTCTGACCTCCGTGCTCTCAAACATAATCGTCGGTCTGTACACACGTTCTTTTATAGTATTTTTCTTTTTCCTTACAATGACGTCACTTCGAACACGATTCGGCATTTGCATACAGCCGCAAAGCGTAGCACCACATAGCCTAAAATAGACGATATGTATTTATTTTAATATGATTACATCTTTGAATATATAGTTTTAAAATCATGTGACCATTAAAAATTACTCAACAATTTAAGTTTATACGAATAATAAACGACACGATAGCATCAACCATACAACTATGATGGCCGTTCTTAAATACGAAATATATTTAAAATGTAAGGAATTAGTTTCCTATCCACCACTTAAATAAACGCATCGTCGATATAGCCCATATTATAATACAATAGATAAAAGTAGTTTAAATAGAATAAAAAAATTTTTTTTTAATTCTTGTTGTAAAAATTCAGTTTGAAATAGTATGTAATAAAAACTAATAAGAAACTATAAATATGAATAGCTTTACTCTTAAACGAAACAGATCTGTAAAATGTACGGAAGTTTTGAAATGTTGAAAGAACTAATTTTTAAGATACATAAAACGTTATATCTTGGAATGTAGCTAATTCGTTTATATGTGCTCTGTTATTATATATTATAAAGCTTCTAAGCAAAAAGGATTAGTATACACAAATAGTGACATATAATCGTAAAAGCGGATTTCCCCAAGATATATATATATATATATATATATATATATATATATATATATATATATATATATATATATATATATATATATATATATATATATATATATATTAGAAAGTGAGTGTGCGAGGGTGTATGTAAAGGAGGCAGTGTTGTAAGTGCCAAGATAAAAAAAAAATCGGAAATCCTTCGAGAAATGTGCTATTTTTTGTTTGGCGATTGAAATGGAGGTGTGACTGATAAAGAAAGACTTAACTTTGTTGTTGGAATGATGTCCGCTGGCGAAGGAGAAACATGGAGCCATAATTAATTGAATCTTCAGTAAAACAAAAAGGAATGAAAGCATATTTCGAACAACAGAAGTGGGAGTAAAGAAGACGGAAAAAAAGAGAAAAAAAATGAAAGAAGGCAGATGATGATGATGATGATGATGATGATGATGATAATGATGATGATGATGATGATGAGGAGGAGGAGGAGAAGGAGGAGGAGAAAAATGAACGAATATATGAATGGGGAGTAGAATAAAAAAGAAGACGAAGAAATAAGATAAAATAAAAGAAATACAAGTAAAAAATGAAGACGAATAAAAAGAAGAAGAAGGAGGAGGAGGTGGAGGAGAGCATGAGAAGATGGAAGAAAATAAAGACGTGTAAAAGAAGGAGAAATAGGCAGAAGACATCAAGAAAAAATATGCGATAAGAGTAGATAATGATGCTGATGAAAAAAGGTTAGAAGAAGATGAAAGAAGAGAAAAATTGAAGAGGAAAACGAAACAGGAAATGATAAAGAATCTTGGAAAAAAGAAAAAAAGAAAACGATTAAGAAAAACATGAAAAAAAACGTATAAAAACACGATAAGGATAAAAAAGACATAAATATAAAAATAAGAAAAGAAAAAGGAAAAATAAGAATTGAACAGAGAAGATAAACATCAAGTTACTTTTACATGATTACAGATTAAAATGCCACGGACAATAATCGATGTTTGATACGATTGAATAAGAAACGTAAAACATGATACAAATTTAGATTTGCCAACAACGCAGATAAAAATAAATCCAAGTTGAAAATAGAAAAATGTTACAGATTCTATGAAATAATTTGTCTGAAATTCGGCTTAATAAAAAAGGTTCAGATTTGCAGATAAAATCGGATTAGTTCACCGCAGATAATCCCTTCTCTCCATGCTGTTAATACTAGCAACAAAGCACTTTACTGAAGACGGTCCAGCGTTTCAGAAGAATAAAAATCTTAGACACATGAACATGAATTCCGAGCTTAGACACCAGGATGTGATGTGACACAGAGTCATATCACATCAACTAGGTCAGCTAGACTCGGGAAGTCTAACTGACTTAGAGGAAGAGGACACTTCGTGCATTGGCCATTTTTTATGATTCCAGCCAAAAGTAGGAACAACAACAACAACAACAACAAGAACAGATGCAACAACATTATAAGAAAAATAATAATTACAATAAAAATAACAACATGACAATAATAACAATAATAAAACATCATAATAACATAAACTAAAACAACAAAATAATAATAATAATAATAATAACAACATAATAAAATAATAATAACGATAACTAAAACAACAACAAAAATAATAATAATAATAATAATAATAATAAGAAGAAGAAGAAGAAGAAGAAGAAGAAGAAAAGAGAAAATTGTAAAGGAATACCTCAAAAGAACAAGAAAACTCTTCGAAACTAAACTAAATAGTCGAAACCAAATTAAAGAAATAAACACGTAATAAGATGATGTCATTGATAAGATACTCTGGGCTGTTTATAAAATTGACAAAAAAACAAAAAACAAAAGAAACTAAGGAATCTCGACCAGAAGACCAGATACTAATGGCGATGCACAATGCACTACATCCAAAGGATGATACTGGCCGACTATATGTCAAAAGAAAAGACGGAGGAAGAGAACTGGCCTGTATAAAAGACTGCGTAAATAACATAAAAAAGAATTAGAAAATATATATAATGCAGAACACCCAAAACAAAACACCCAAAGAATAATTACTGCAGCAAGAGACACGGAAGAAACAAACAAGATAGAAAAAGAGACGAGGAATAAGATGAGGAAAGAAAAATGGGAAGAGAAGAAGCTACATGGGCGATTCATAAGAATTACAAATGAAAAGACAAACGAAAACACTTAGAAATGGCTACAAAAAGGAAACCTTAAGAGGGAAACTGAATCACTAATAGCAGCTGAACAAGATAATGCAATTCAAACAAACCACATTAAAGCAAGGATCGACAAGGCGCGAGAAAACAGTAAATGCAGACTCTGCAGACAAAGAGACGAAACAATAAACTACATAACAAGTGGATGCAGCAAACTAGCTGAAAAAGAATATAAAATAGACACGATCAATTGGGAAAGGCGGTGCACTGGCAATTACGCAAACAAGTGATTTTTTAACACATAGACAAATGGTACAAACACAAACCGGATGCAGTGCTGGAAAATGAAAGTCACATATCATATGGGACATGGATATAGAAACGGATAAACCCATAAGAATACCGGATGTCAAAATAATTAACAAGAAAGAAAAAGGCTTGCCAGATAGTAGATTTTGCCGTTCCAGCAGCCCACGGAGTGAAAATCAAGGAGAATGAGGAGCGGAACAAATGCACGGAACTGGCCAGAAAGCTCAAAGGGATCTGGAAAATGAAGAAAGTAAAAATAACACTAATAGTAGAGCACTAGGAACGATACCAAAAAACTTTGAAAAAAGACTGGGAGAGATCGGAATCAGATAGAAGGCCAAGAAAATACAACGAATTTCAATAATGAAAACTGCAGCAATCTTAAGGAAAACCCTTGAATGTGGAGATTGACACCACATATAAACTACACACAAACTGGATACAGAAACGGCTACAGATGCAAAACACAAAGTAACATCACATGAAATAATGAAAACTGAAACTGTATAAATTAAAAAAAAACAAAAAAACAAAAATGCCGCCACCTTTTTTGTAAGTGTCACTATAAACAAGCACCACACTAAATAATAAGGGTCAAGGAGGAGGGGAAGACCGAAGCGAGAAATCATTAGTCAGACCTACGCTGGAGATGTGCAAAGAGGACTGGAATCTTGAAGAGGCTTATTGCCACCCAAATTCTAGTGAAGACCAATGATAACCACCGACGAGAAATCAATGGTAAATGGATGTTGCGATAATGCAAATTCTTTTGCAAAGGTTATTGAAAGAGGTGGAGAGTACTGGAAATCGGGGGAGACTTGTTGTCACTTAGACTCTAGGAAACACTACAAGTTGTTCTCGGCGAACAATCTTTGATGATGGTTTGTGTGAATGCTCCTAGTGAGTAAATAATAATACAAGTATGGAAAATAGAATGATTGAGGATGTAGAAAATACCAGACACGATCATCAATTTGATTGAAACAGCAATGAGAACACTAAAACTTCTTGAACTGACAGACGAAAGACAATACAAAACTGAGATAAAATATAAAGAGGTATTTTCCAAGGAAATTCCTTATCACCACTACTGTTTATCATAGACATGATGCCCCTTTACAATATTCTAGCGAAATATTAAAACGAGTACAAGTTTACAAATATAGACGAAAGAATGGACCGCCTAATCTATATGGACGATCTAAAACTTTTCGGAAGAAACAAAATGGAAAGAGAGACTATAATAAACACAACCAGAATCTTGAGCCAGAATATCCGAATGGAATTTAGAATGGAAAAGTGCGCACTGCTAGCTATAAGAGGGGAGAAAATGGTGGCAACGGAAGGTATAGGATTACATAAACAATGGGGTGATGAGGACACTAGGCGAACATGACACTTATAAATATTTAGAAGTTCTGGAAGCAGACACAATTAAATCAACCAAAATGCAAGAGAAAATTGGAATAAAATACCTAAAGAACAATAAAGGCCTAGAGATTAACTCTATAGTAAGATCCTACTAAACAGTATGCACACATGAACAATATTACTAGAACGATTCTCTGTACCATACATAGAATTGACCAAAGAAGAGTCATCTCGACCAGAAGACAAAAAACCTGTGACCATGCACAATGCATTACACCAACAGAATGATGCTAACCGACTCTACTTGAAAATGGTAAGACGGAGGGACAGGAATGGTTTCTATAGAAGACTGTGTGAATGACACAAAAAGAACTAAAAAAAAACATAACGCAGAATACAAAAAATCTAATCACCGCAACAAGAGATACTGCAGAAATAAACAAAACCGCTATACATAAAGAAATTAGTGTGAAAGACATCAATAAAAGTAACTGATATAAATTATTTTTCTAAAATCTTTTGTTCTAACCTAGAGTAACCTACAGCTCAAATTATTAGATAATCAACTGATACAATTGTCGAAGTATACCAAGTATGTGCCAATTTTCAGTTCTATACAACGAGGCCTTTTTTTCTCGAGTTACAAAAGAATTCTCTCAGCGAACTTAATTACTACCTAACACATCAAGATAAGAAGCAACGTCACATATCATCACTTGAATACCTTACATATATTCATATTTAATCTCTTTTAACAAGATAGGAAACCACAATGCCATAGAAGACCAAAGTGCTAACCCTAACCCTAACCCTCTGGAGTTACTAGCTTAAGTAACCGTCTATCCATGTTTCCTGAATGCCGTTCTATATACCTTTTAGACTTATGCCATACATGCAGATAACCAAGTTGTCGCAATTACAACAGAGACATTAAAATTCACAAATTGTAAGCATACATGATTTGCTGGTCATTCCCCCTAAACACGTGTCTACAGTGATCCTCCTTGATAGAGTTAGTTTAGTGCCTGAAATTAAAACTTTTGGTTTATACTTGAAAAAAATTCAGACAAAACGGTTGATGAGAGGGTAGGTTTTTTTTTTTTTTTACATAGGCATCACCACATTATCAAGGCCCAGAGGCCACTCAAGGATAAGGGTTAAAGAGTGTACAGTAGAAATTGGACAATATAGTAATCATTAGTAATGAAAATTTGGTAAATTTGATAACTTATATGGAACGGCTCATCAAGAATTTATTTACTTTAGACTTGAACACAACCATATTGTAGTCATCCGGAAAGCAGGAAAACGGAAGACAATTCCACAGGCATGCAGTTCTAAGAAAGAAGCTTTGTTCATGGAATCTACGATTAGGTTTAGGCACAGATAAAGAGTGGGGGGAATTATTGATAGTGTTTACAGCTAGACGAGTGTTTCTTGTGAAAGTTTGGCGAGGGGGGACCATAGATTGAAGCTCAGTCGAACACTTTCCATGAAAATAACAATACATCAGAGACAAACTCGCAACGTCTCTTCTGTGAGATAGAGGTTGCAAGGAGGAGAAAAGGACATCTCCTACGAGGCTACGAAGTCTATTTTGAACTCTATCAAGGCAGGCCAAGTCCTTTCTAGCAGCTCCTGCCCAGATGTGGCAACAGTATTCTATCCTTGGACGTACCTGGCTCTTATATAGATAGAGAATAGCATCAGCAGTGAGATATTTACCGGATCGATAGAAAGATCTCACAATTTTTCCAGCGGCCTTGGCAACAGATTTTATGTACGTGTTCCATTTAAGATCAGGAGTAATGGTCAAGCCCAGAAGCTTGTCAAAACTTGAGGCCTCCTGAAGACGAGAGCCATTCATTTCAATTGATGCCAAATGTGGATTAGAATGTTGATGATTTAAAGAGAGAAGCTTGGTTTTAGATGCATTAAAAGTAACTAGCCACTCCTTTCCTCATTGTACTACGTGCTCAAGATCAGAGGAGAGAGAATTGGAGAGAACTTGGTTGTTTACTGTCTTAGATGTGCTACCATAAATGGTAGTGTCGTCAGCATAAATGTCTACAAATGATATAAGGATGAGGTTTAGTGCTTTTTTCCGTTGGTAAAAACGATTCCTTCCATTATCATTCTATTTGATTGTTTTTAAAACAAAATCTCCCACTGATGGTTGTAATAATCAAATAAATATTTATTTATTATAAAATACCAATAAATCTAAATCTATAGATAACTCCCACAAATGTGTTTTTACGCTTGACAAAATACGTTCACAGTTAACATGTGTTTTTACGGTAATCGGGAAAAATAACAACTTTATAGTTAAATATTAAGAGATTTATACAGAATCAGAATAGGAATCGGCATTTGTATCGGAATCGGAAAAATATTGGAATCGTCTCATCACTAATATATATATATATATATATATATATATATATATATATATATATATATATATATCATAGTTTATCTGCCTGTTTGTTCGTTCCACTTTTTGTCGGTTACTTCTCGTCGAATCTGATAGAAATTTTGTATGTACTTTTGTTATTATAAGGGGTAGCGAACTAAATATTAGGGTATACATTTGATGCAAAATTAGGGATAAAAAGGGATTGATAGAGATAAGTATTTAATGCAAGAGTTAGCATAAAATTAATACATTCAACCACCAGTTTGCCATAAAGCACGCATTCAAAGTAAACGGGTATACCATTTGGCAATTTTTATCGGACTAAATCGTGTCAATCGCTTTATTGCAGATTGGTAAAATATATACGTTACAAAAAATAAAAATTGTATCATCAAAGGGTTGCTTTAAGCTTAGTTATTTACCAAAACTTTATTCAAATTCATGCTATATTCACGAAGTTATGCCATTTTATTTTATACGTATAATCACGTTGACACACCCGTTCCCGCTGGATCAGCGAAGTTAAGCGACATTGAGCCTGGTCAATACTAAATGGGTGATTATTTGGGACTTGCAGATGCTGTATATGCTCTCTGCTTTCGACATTGTTTCCAGTCGTCCTGGTCTCCTCCTTGCCACTGGACCCAAACAGTGTCGATTCAGGAGAGGTGTTGTTAGGGATTGCGCGACCCTTGCCTCACAATTACACGCGCAACTGCCTCTACAAGGGTATCCTTTGTCATTCGAGACTGAACGGACGCATCGTTTATTTATTATCAAAGAAATTTTACTCTCCATCGCTTCGTTGCAGATCTCTTACGATGCCAAAAAATCAGGCGAATAAAGGTTATCGAAAAGCAAAGAATATTTGCTGGATTCGCAGAAGGATTGTCCATCAAAAATTTAGCCACGGAGGTGGAATGGGATCCAAAAAACCTTGGCTGCATTCTTGAAAAACCCGAACACCAAATCCAGAAAAATAAGGGCTCAGGAGAAACCTTTTAGGTTGTGATATTCGGAAAATTCGTAGAGAAGTCAACCGAAACACAAACAGCACCAGTGTTTTCGTTTTTGCAAAAGCTGGAATCGCACCAAGATCCAGACAGGCCGGATACAATGTGTTGAATGAGATTGCAAGGAACATCAAACCTCTTCCAAGGCCTCCATTGAGCAAACAACATAGAGGAAGATAAATGGCTTGGAATTCCATGAAAATGGATTTCCAACATGTTATATTTAGAGATGAGGCTCATGCTACTCTTGAGGTCCAGATAGATGAACGAAAATTTGAAAGCCGAACGGAACTCCAACCCGTTACAGAGTTCATTGCAAACATGTTTTGGCTGGGAAATGGAGTATAAAGTCTAATACACGAAGACGACGTAGAAAATGTATATAAGGACTTGAAGACAATCTCCAAATTGATAATACCGAGTTATCTACCCTTCAATCGGTGAACTGATTACGGTCGGATTACATTTTTTTTTACCAATTTGATGGTCTACTCTGAGAATATCGCAAGAGTAAAAGACAAAGCTAATTTAAAACCAATTGAAGGCAAAAGTTCTTTGTTTAAAATTCCATTCGTAAATCAAAATATCTGACGCAGCATTTTTTTTTTATTTGACGAAAAGAAATCGAAAGAATGTAATTCGATTTGTTTATTCAATCAGACATTTTCCTAATTAGGGCAATTAGCATTACTGATTATTTCTTTAGTTTGATTTTGTGAAGCCGCCTTGAATACTAAAATGGCGACGATTGATGGGATTGATGACGTCATGGAACTGGATTTTCTATTAAAAAAAATTCTGACATTTTCAAAATTTAATTTCGATTAAGGTGAACGATCGATATTTTGTTCCATTCTATTTTCCCTTTAACATGAGTTATTTGTATTTATATCGGTTTGTTTCTCCTTTGTGTCTTTTTCTTCTTTCTCTTTCGATCTCTCTCCTCTCCATTTCTCTCTCTCATTCTCTAATAATATCTTTTTCTATATTTTCTTGCAATTAAGGAGTAGTTCTGATACTACTTTCTTTCTTGTTTTCCTTTAACACACATATCAATGATTTTTTTATTTATGGCAGTTTCATCTGCCTACATCTCTTCTCATCTTGTACTTGCCGTCTCTCTCTCTCTCTCTCTCCCTCCCTCTATCTATTTAATTGCTATTAACAGAAATCATTTCTTTATAAATATAACAGTAGATGTATGTATATGTGACTGGTCTCCCGTTACTCAGGTCAAGAACTAACGTCTAACTTCATCGGAAACTGAGGCTCGTGATGTCAAGTCTACCGGGAGATCTACACATGAATTCTTAGTGTCTCAGTGTTGAATTCTACTGAAAAGCAAAAGCAAGTTTTGCATGCGTGCAGGAAAGACAAGACAGACAAAATGATGGTTCTCTAACTACTAAAAGTAAATTTCACAAAAGTTACTGATCCTTTTTACATATGTACATCGTTTAGTCACCAACACATTTGAAGGTTCACAAATCTCTCTTCTTCGTCACTGGATGCTGGTCAGGATGGCGGAGAGGGGGTCGTCAGGCGTTTTAGGAGCTGTTTCTTCCCGAGATTCGGCGCAAATCTGTCTGTTTGAAGCGGGTATTGGCTTTTATTGAAGGGTTACAGGGTCGGTCGATCCACTCAACCAATCAGCGTCCAACACGCTTCTGGGGAATTCCAGATCCGAATTTCGTGTGTTCAATTCAGCAATACGACCAGAGTTTTGTAATCTGAGACCAAAAATTAAATCATTTTCACTTGACCTGAAGAGGTCAACCCCATCATTCAGATAGCACTCGTCTGAAACAGGTTTCCTTGAGACCACGATAGGTCTGGCTTCATCTCCACATTGTTCTAACATTTCCGGTCTCCTCATTCATAAACAACAAAACACATGTCTGGTTTTAACAATAAAAATATATCTGTTTTATTTCAAGTATTTTGATACCCGCCGTTGTCCGGGATTCAATTAGACAATGTTAGCCTATTTGACCGGTCTTCCTCAGGTCACAGGGGTGTCTCAACCTCCCCAATGGGGGAGCAAATCGTTCCCTTAAGACGATTATTTTACATATACGATTGTGACTGTATGAAAATATTTAACCGATAAACTCTTAAAGTACTGGTCACGTAACATTCAAATTAACAGGAAATAGTAATCATTCACCAAGCATGATTTATAACGAAGAAAAATAAATAACGCGTACAGAGTAAAAATACAAAATGTTCATTTTAACTTGTTGACGTATTTCTATTATTTTTTGAGCATGTCCAAGTTCATTCATAGCTTGAAGAGATTTAATTTAAAACCTTTTTTTTATTTGGCTATCGATAGATCAAACGGTAGCAACACTGCTGGAGCGCTAAATGTTTTAGTTTCGATTCTAGCATTCAAGTCATTGTTTTTAAATTTTGAAATAAGTACTACACACACACACAAACACACACACAAACACACAAACACACACACACACACACACACACACACACACACACACACACACACACACACATATATATATATATAATATTCAATACAAAATTGACTCTGTAATATTAAATACGAAATCTGCATGAATTAAAATATATTTAAGCGTGTTTAACAACCAAGCAAGAACGGGCACCTGTAGTTGTTAAATAATATGACAAAGGATAGAACTATGCTGAAAAGAAAATATCATATCCATGCTAGTGTTTTTAGGCTTACTTATTATATCTTTATCCATTATTATACTACATCGGAGTAAATCAACGTTAGTTTTGTATAACTGTTTTTTTACACGAAATAGATACTCGGGACCGGCTTCTATTGATGAATTAAATTACATGGGGAACATCAAAATCACAAACGGTCTCCAATCGCTTGTGAATTCTCGTCATGAGAGATGACATTAGATTTTTGCAAATGTTCACCAATCTCGTACTGACCAGGTTCAACGTTGCTTAACTTCAGTGAACAAGTATCGTTGTGTCAACGTGATTATACCATATACGATGTACCTTCAATTAGTTTCCATACTATATGTATATGCATTTAAAATTGTAGTAGATTCTTGAAAATTCTGTATGTTAATCATAATACATGTCATAAGATGACCGACCAATTTTTATGATTTCAGGTTCAAATGAACAGCTACAGCAGGAATTGGAATACACCCTACTAAAGCCTGATTGTCACAGCTGGTGAATTTCAAAAATGCAATTTTGACGTGGGGACACTTTAGAAGAACGACATACAATAAAATTCTGTTTTGAACTTGGAGAAAATGCCACAGAAACGATGAAATGATGAGAGGCTTGTGAGAAGTAAAAAAGTCAGAACACCAAAGTTGATTGGCCAAATAAAGAATTTCATGGGTAAAGACCATCGTGTGTCTATAAAGACAATAAGTGCGCAGTTTGATGTCAGTGTGGGAACTGCACACAATTATTAGCGAGGAACTGAAGAGGCATAATATTTGATTGCAGTTTGTCCCAAGAATGCTCTCCACAACTCCATCTTTGTCACAGATGTCAAGATGGGCATCCCTTCCCTGTGACATTTGGTTATTCCCTAAGCTCAAGGAAAACCTTAGAGGCCATCGTTATGAGAAAATTGAGGATCTGGAAAAGACCTGTGACAAGGTTCATTAACGCGCTCACACAAAAAGACTTCCATGGGGCCTTCCAGCAGTTGTGGGAACAGTAAAACTAGTGCATTGCAGCCGGAGGAGATTACTTCAAACGGAACTAGTTTAATGCGCGTACTATCAAAAAGAGTGTCCATACGAAAAAAGTACGGAAACATTGACGGCACCTAGTATCAACACCAAATAAATAAATGGAATTAAGTATTGTTTAAAAAAAAAACATTATTTCTTTTAATTAGCCGCAATATGTAATGAACAGAAAAAATAATCCATTTATCACTTAACTATCTATGTATTTCTCTTGCCCTTTATAACTGCGTGTTAATTCAATCCCTCTCCAGTATTTGTAATATATCTCTGAGAATGACTGTGGGATACGGAGTTTGTGTATCTATATGTACCATGTGTGTTTATTTTTCTTGTCGGCTGGAAGTTAGATACAAGTTTAGGTGTGGCTTTGAAAAACCAACTTACTAAATAGCAATAAACTAATCTCTTCCCAGAGAGAATGTAAAGTCTGGTAGAGTAGACCCCCTAGGGCTGAAGAGAACCATATCTCCACCCGAAAGCAATAAAGTCACCGTCAGACTAATTCTCAAGGACGTATCCCAGACTTGTACGAAGAATATCTATTCAATCTGTGATGTTTAACCCTTTGTTTCATTTTACTTCAGTTGAAATTCTCAGAAATAAAATGCCTCCTTTTTATGGATTAACACTTGATTTCTATATATTAGACACCTAGATATTCGAATACTTTATTAACTTTCTCCTTTACCTGTTCAATGTTGAGTGAGTAAACAAGTAAAAGACATCCACTAATAGCTGTGATATTGCATATATTTTAGTGGTTTCTTGGGGCTTATGCATTTTGTTACCGCGTTATTTTTTTAAAAAATAGTATTTTCAAGTTAAATTCAAATTTTACGATATTTTTTTTTATTAAAGTGTTCAGTAAAAGTAGACAATAGTTAGAAAACCCCCTCAATTTTCCCATGTTAAGAATGGCTTTCGAAATAATAACGTCTCTTCGTTTTACTGGATTTCAGGACAAAATTCACGTAGTCTGGTGGAATATTCAGGTATGTGATGTTACTAGATGCCACATTCTTTGGAGAAGGTGCACCGTTTCTCGGATGGGTTAGCCATACTGAGGAAAGTTTAATGGTTTTCGAATAGTATGCCATTTTGAATATTTGGTCAGGGTTTATTGGTACGGTGAAATATCCTCATACTAGGGTGCACTGACCAATCCCTTTACAGATAATTGAAGATGATATTTAATAGAGACTAGCAAGGGGACCCGACGTTTCCCGGGACTGAATGATAAAAAAAATGTTTCACACTCCCATATTTTTATTGTCATCGAAATCGATGAATCGCCCATTTTTCAATCAAATCGATTGATTGCCTGCTCTAGTTGTGGACCCATCGAGGTGCACAAAGAACAAGCTTTACATGCCTTCTCACAGTGACTTACTCCACGATACATTGTAGTCTACATTGCACTGTAGAGAACCTATTGTTGATTGAGTGGACGTTCCCCTTTCATATCAACAAATTTACCGCGAATTTTATATGTTAGGCCTTTCTGCTTGTGTAAGGTGTTAACTTTGTATGTTCCTTCTATCATCAGATGATTTCGATTATCGATTATCGATACTTATCGAAGACATTCCGATACAAAACCTAAGAACACTGTCAGGCACATAAAGTACCTCCGTGCGAATTTTCATAAGACAAGGTCCAGTCATTTCGGAGTTAATACGGAATTGTCTCTCTAACACACACACACACACACACATAGATACAATGTTCCTTGTATGTAATAAATAGAGATACAGCTTTTCTTTTGATGATCTTTATATGTGCACCAGTGTATTATACGAAAGGACAAATGTACACTCTTTGCGCTGTTTTATTTTTAGCTGAGATTTATTTTGTCTGAGTTATAATGTTTCTAAATGCTCGGCCTTCTTCGGGGGGGGGTCAATTTGATCCGATTCTTACTGACTCTTTCGGAGACTCTTATGTGACACTTCTCTCAGTTTTGAAACAAGTCACTAAATTACGACGTAAGTTTATTGCGAGAAAAAAAGAAAGATTAAAGTTTTTGTTACACATAATTATATGAGGAATATTTTCGAGATAAAATCTATCGATAAATACATAATAAGAAATATGTAAACATTAGGTATAATTATCTAATCTGGTCCACATTTTCGATCATTTTTTTCTTTACTTAATGCTTACATTGTTTTCTCAATACAAAATGCGTAATTCTTAATAGATTTTATCTAGAAAAGATTTCTCATTTTCTATTATATAAAAGGGGAAATATGTGTTAGTTTGTGCGTGTGTGTCTGTGTGTTTGTATGTCCACCAAAAACTTTTCACACATGCATCGAACCGTGACAAAATTGGTATCGTTAGAAAGATAAATCCCTTGGGCAGGAAATATGCAAAAGTTGGCTAAAAAGATTAATTCTGTCTGAATGAACTGCGCCGTTTTTTGCAAGTATGGGTCACTTTTTGCGTCGCGATTTTTGCAAGCTGAATGTACGTTTAAAAAAACTTATTTCGAAAGGTGGCAATAGGAGTCGTCGTGGCCGTGACAGCTAGCGCGTTAGCATCTTTCACCTCCTTTCCCATTATTACAAGTTCGAGCCTGCCTACTGCGGCTATTTTTTTTTTGCGATCGCACGGGCACTCGCTGCTATTTTGATTGGAATAAAAGTCCATTTCTTATTTTTTTAGGTCTGGGGTTTCTCAATATCCTTAGTATTTCACCTCTCTCTACCCGGTCAACGCCAGGTAACCATGCTAGTGTAATAATACTTAACAAAAACAACAAAACAATGAATGCCTGTACATAACTTTTTCTCGCAATAAATTCACGGCGTCATTTAGTAACTTTACCCAGTTTTCTTATGACCAATTCATGATATTCGTTATCCGCAAATCGTTCAGAAAATGTATGGATAGTTGTTGCAAAATAAGAATCAACCGAGAAATAGTAGATAATAAAAAGAAAAAATAAACAAACAAAACCAAACAAGGACGAATATTCTTAAGATACGCCCATTCAATCTGTGTGTATAGCAATGAAATATTATTTAAAACGCACATGTGACAGACCAACGAATATATAATTTAAAGAGGGGAATAGGGAAACGGAAATATTATTTTAAAATTAAAAGTGACAGACCAACTGAAAGTCTGTTTAATTGTTGAGCGGGACAAACTCGCTGACGGACAGAGTTTCATATAAATTATTTTTGTCGTAACTATAATAAAATGTCCATTTAATATGAAGTGTTATTACTAGGGCTGTGACAACAGCATATCCTTTTCTTTGTTTTGACTCTTGAGTATATATCCGTTAATATCTTATATGTTTTATATAGTCTGATGTGATTCTCGGCTGATTGACTATGCCTTACTGTGTCGGATATATACCCGAGAGTCAAAAGATTGAGAAGAATATTCTGTTGGCACAGCCCTAGTTATTACAAACGCATGCGTGATCGACTAAAGAAAATAAGATATAATTTTCAATAGAAGCGTGACAGAACAACGAAAGTGAAAAGTTGTTTTACACGTAATCGTGACATATAAACGAAAATAAAATGTAATTTCAAACATAAACGTGACAGACGAAGGAATATGAAATGTCAAAGTTAAGATGAACGTAAAAACAAAAATAACAATTCAAAATTAATATTTAAACGTAATATAACGTGACGGACAGACTCTCTCATAGACGCCCTTAGTCGCATCTAGAATGAGTTGCATTCATTCTATCTGTGTGTTTACAGAGTAAAATACTATTTGAAGCTTGCGTGTGACAGATGCAAATATTATTTCAAACCTAACAGTGACAAAACAACCGATACCTTTTATAAATATGTTTCGACACATCTACAAATGAACGGCACGTCCATTCAACACACACGAAAATGCTATATGAAACTGAATTGTGATAAACCTACCCTCCACCCCGATCTGAACCGGGATTTACCCTAGACGGGTTGAACAGGCTTCTTTTGAAGGAAGAAGTTACATGGGAATATTAAATTAACAAGTAGTCTCCAGTTGCATGTATATCCCTGTTAGAGGAGATGATGGTGCTATTTGGACATTTTATTTTACAATTCTTGTAGGGAGATGTCGACGTGTTCCTATATATAGAATCTCCTAATTCGAAATAGTACCCCATTTGATACTGACTAGGATCGACATTGCTTAACTTCAATGATTAAAGGAGAACCGATTTGTCAACTTGATTATGCCGTGACAGACCTACCGACGTACATAACCTATAATATAAATGCAACACCGCATCTCTAAACAAGGGTTAAGTGATGAAGCGAAAGATGTAGATATTCTTGAAAGGAAGAATTTACTTTCATGACACGAGACATGAACAAAGGGAGAGAAAGAGACAGCAGAAAAATATATCCGCCAAAAAATATCGGAGGAATATTTTCAGAGGGCAAAACAAGAATTGATTGAAAGCAGATGTTTGCACGAGGACATCTCGGGAGGGGGGGGTAAATAATTGAAGTTGTTGTGAGGCGTTTAGACCATCTGGCTTTCGCGGAAGATAATTTATCACTTGTTTTTTGGGGGGAGGGGCGGAAAGTCAATATGAATAATAAAACGAATTCAGAGTCGTGAACTCACATATCATTGGAAACACGGTGACCTTTGCTTTCCGAAAACTGCCAGGGAATTTTAAAAGTCAATGTACTTAATTAATAAGACACATTTCTTTAGTTGATGAGACCCACTTTGGATTTGATGGAACAAGATAAATCAAATGCCACAACATTGGTCCCCGCGTTTTCCTTTTTTTTCTATCTCTCTTGTTCGCCCTCTTTTTCGAAAATAAATAGCAAATTGTTCTGTATTTGCCTTTATATTGAAAACATATCGACACTGATGAAACCGTTTAAAATGATAAAGAATATGTGCGTTTTAGTTTGCTTTGGACACACACACACACACACACACACACACACACACACACACACACACACACACACACTCTGCCACACAAAAAAAAAACCCACAGATATATGTATATAAAGGGATCAAAGAAGTATTGAAAATTCTTTAAATGGAAGTTTATCGAGATCATAAAAAGCTCAACAGCTGAGGCGGAGCTTAGACACAAGAGTAAAAATATCGACGATACAAAATTACAAGTATCAATTCAGTAAAGAAGATCCATCAAAAAAAAGTAGAAGTTATAAGTTCTATTCTTTTTGCTATATCTTTCTTAATGAATTAATAATTTAATCTAGATGGACGAGTATATACTTTTGTATTGTTGATATATATATATATATATATATATATATATATATATATACATATATATATGCATATGTATATATATACATATATATACATATATATATATATGTGTATACATATACATATATATATGTATATGTATATATATACATATATATATATACACATATATATAGTTCATTTATTTGCCTATTTTTATTGAATATGAATAAATCCATGTTCCTCCTCACAAGTATATGATTGGCTAGTTAAGCCATAAATACAAACTAATAGAGCAGCTTGTGAGAGAGATAAAAAGAAAGAAAGAGAGAGCGTGTGTGTGAGAGAGAGAAGAGAGAGAGAAAGAGAGAGAGAGAGAGAGAGAGAGAGACGTAAAAAGATATGCCGAAAACCTAGCACCTAAGGACATTGCCATGTCCGACCACGAACAGGGTTTTACAATTTTCTTTTTATTTGTATATTTTAAACGAGAAAATGTTGATTAAAAAAGCTTTCATGGCTATGCTATTATTTTTTTACGTGTGCGCATCGTAAAGCGGAACTGGATACATGGTTGCAGCGCCCAAACAAAACGATTTGAATTTATAATATAATAGATATATTATGCTTCATAATACAAGCATTTTAGAGACATCGCTTCATCAGGCCATGGTAATAGATGAGAGACATTACAGGGCAATACCACGGTCTGATGAAGCGATGTTTCTAAAACGAGGCATTGCAGAAACATGTATGCACATATGTAGCCAATAATGTTTGCATAAATAAACATACTATGAACAAGCTCTGTTCATTATCGATCTCTATTTGATAAACACGGGGTTTTCAGATTTCAGTGGATTTACATCTAGGGAACTAAAACTATACCACGATTATACATATATATACACACACATTTATATACCGTTATGCCTATTAATAATGGAAATTTAAGTAGAAGCTATATTACTACTATCTTTCGGTGCTGCATTCAAGAGAACTATAGTATCTATTTCATTGTTATGATACCATACTCTCAGGTATTACCTCCTTTTTTGGGGAAGATAAGGTAGTATCCGGTCTGTTGTCATAAGCCAATTTTCCCAGGTTTCGTGTTCCTTTCCTTGTCGTGTCTCTACTCAATAAGACACTTCTGTTGTTTAGTTTTTGTGACCCACTTTGGATTTTGTAGAACAAGATAAATCAAGATAAATCAAATGTCACAACATTGGGCCCCATGCCCCCCCTTTTCTCTGTCTCTCTTGTTCGCCCTCTTTTTCGAAAATAAATTGCAATTTGTTTTGAATTTGTCTTTACATTGGAAACATATCGTTACTAATGAAACCATTTAAAATGATTAATAATAGAAGCGTTTTAGTTTGCTTTGGCCACACACATACAGGGCTTATGAAGAAGAACCTGAAGTTCCACCTAACTAATATTTCTGGTGAACCAAGTGCAAAAGAGATACTGACAATTGCACTTTAGGGAACAACGAGATAAATAAAAAGAGCTGTCGGTTGGCTTCAATAAAAAGCAGGGGAAGATAAGGTAGTATCCGGTCTGTTGGCATAAGCGAATTTTCCCAGATTTCGTGTTCATTTCTTTTCCTTCTCGTGTCTCTACACGCATTACATGATATATACTCATAACTGTTAAACTTATTTGTATTATTCGGAGAATTATTTTCATTGCAGCCATTTCCACAACAATTTGACGCGATTTTACCTCCGGCATTTTTACGTTAATCTTTTAGAACGCAGAACTCTTTATGTCGGGCTCGGGATCGTATACAGCCTTTCAAACTTAATTCTTATTAAATCCCCTGAGTAGGTTGTACTTGTGCTCTCATCCACTATCGCGTAGAAGTGTTAATTATGTTATTATTGGTTATAATAATTATTGAGCCTCTAAACCCAAAAGCTTGTCATTGAAAAAGTCGCAAATTAAACTTATTGCTTATGAAGAGTTTTATTTTTTATCATAGTTGTGATTAACCATTGAATGTTCATACCTTACCCCCATCGCTAATTCAAATATGACGTATATCATTTTTTTTATGGATATGTCAAACTGATGTTAGAAAACTAGTTGTATAAATGCTTGGTGTTTCATTACAATCATTCTGTAATAACCCCCCCCCCAAAAAAAAAAAACAACAACAAAAAAAAAAACAAAAAACAAAAACAAAAACAACAAAAAACAAAAACAAAACAAAAACAAAAAAAACAAAAAACAAACAAAAAACAAAACAAAAAAAAACAAACAAAAAAACAAAAACAAAAACAAACAAAAAAAACAAACAACAAAAACAAAAACAAAACAAAAAAAAACAAAAAAAAACGTTTGATTATTTTTCCAATAAAAAGTCCCCATTAACTTGTTTTCTAACAATTAAGACACAATTTCAGATTTAAATATGGAGAAAATACAGATCCCTCGAAAAGAGCATTCGAATTTCAACATGAATAAAACATTTGTAAATATTTAAATATGAATAAACCTTACTCCAGCTCTGAAAGATTTCGTTTTTATTCACCGAGGACTGAAAAAAGATGAATTGTAGCATCAGAACAGATACTACAGTTTAATCTGAAGGAAAAATCCAAAAATTCAATCTTTTACAGTTATAAACATTAGAAATTAATGATGCCTTTCGCTAAAACTTTTTTTATTTTATTTAAATTAAAAATTATAATTATAACAGTATAACCTATTGTTCGTGTCCAATTCATTATTTTTTACATTTCTTTCCATTAAAAATGAATCACATCATCTAATGAAATTAAATGAAAACGGAAATAAAATTGAATTTTCATTTGTTTTCGTTTTTCGTCGGAAATTAAATAAAAAAATACACGCAGCCATTTTGTTTTATTGTTAACGTTCTTTCCGATCATTAAATGAAAGAAAGAATGCTTTAAAAGAGGAAAACAATCATTTTAGGGACAAAATAATTCATTCGGTCCTGTACTTCAAGATGGCCAGCCAGGTTACAGACGAAAACAGGAAGCATCTGGCAGAGTCATGAAATCGATGATAATCGAATTTTGATTAAAATTGAATATTGAATTTTTACTTTTTCGGATGATGTAAAGGTTAATGAAATATTTAAGATGTTTTTGGCGGGTCAGCAGTTCTGGATGGTTGGTGTCGAAACATTGATCCGTGAAGATTCTTCTTCGCATGGTGTCTTCTTCATGATGCCAGCAAATAAATACGAAAGCATTTGTATCGACTTTATATATATATATATATATATATATATATATATATATATATATATATATATATATATATATATATCAAACAATACCGTGTTTGAATATATGGTTAAGTAGAAGTTTTAGTCATTTAGAACTGCTTTAAAGCTTATCCACTCTCATTTTCCGACCAAATTCCAAACACCTTCTCAGTTATATTGTCAAAAAATTCAATTTTAAAAGTTATGATGAATTTTCTGGTGATCAAAATTGTAGAAATATGTAAGGAGGTGAACGGTACTTTTTATGACTGGTTTCCATAGCAACCACGTCGCTTTAGCGACTACTGTTCCTACTAATTCACTGCTGTCGCGAAAAGAAAAGTAACAAGTGAAACAGAGAAAATGAATGCATAAAAGGGAGATAATTGGGGGATTTTATTGAAAGCAGGCGGGTGCCGTACATTCGTATTACATATGTGTTTACTGAAATTAACAAAGAACAAGTGAATTTACTGGAAACCTGAAAAATAATGGATTTCGATAGAAAAATGCGAGCATGAAAAGTAATATGGTAAATCTTAAACATGGAAAAGTAAAGGACTAGTGGTTAAAACTGGAAAAGAAAAATACAAGATATTCTAGTAAAAAATCTAATAAAATATTGAAGCATTAAGAATGTTTTTAAATTCAATTTATAATATTATATAATCAATTCTTAATGCTGCAATATTTTAAGTTATAAATTTCTTATATTTTTTTACTACAATATCTTTCCTTTTCTTTTCCAGTTTTAACAACTAGTCCTTTACTTTTCCATGTTTAAGCTTAACCATATTACTTTTCATTCTCGCATTTTCTATTGTACTATATATATATATATATATATATATATATATATATATATATATATATATATATATTTAAGAGTTAAAGTTTACGCAACGAATCATTTTGGAAATTCAAAGAGGTATTAATATTTATTTCAATATAATATTTATAGGATATTTCTAACTAGATAAAAATGTTCAATATACGAGATTGAGCAGAAAAAATTTAAAAAAAAATGTGTAAATCCAATGCAAACTAGATTAGAAATTACAACATTTATTGTCCGAGAAAATGGATGCAAATAAATTTCTATCCCTTGTGTCGAACAATAACTGTTGTAATTTCTAATTTACTTTGCATTGGTTTTGCAATTTTACATTTTTTCTAATGCATATATATATATATATATATATATATATATATATATATATATATATATATATATATATATATACTAGCATGGGTGCCCAGCGTTGCCAGGGTGTTCGGAGGTGTATGCTGAGCAAAAAAAAACCCCAAAGAAACAAAAAAAGGTCAATTTTTTTTTAACTTTGACCCCTATTATGACGCACTTAAAATTTATTGTTTTGGGCTCAAATCAAGTTATTAAGTTAGATCCATGTCCGAGGAACCTATATCTAAAATTTCAAGTCTTTAAACCTAAAATTGTCGGAGGACTTTGGCAGAGTTCTCAAAGGCTAAAGCGTTGAACTTTGACCCCTTAACAGCAAAATTTCTGGCTGAAACACGATTACATAGATTTTCACAAATCTCAGTAACCTGTATATCAAATTTCGCGTCTGTAGACTTGACAGAGTTATTGCATAGAAAAATGTACACAGACAGACACACAGCCAAACACACAGACACGTTCACTTATATATATATATATATATATATATAGATAGATAGATGGATAGATTAAACAAAAATATATACGTATACATAAATATATATGGAAACAATTTTATGTTCACTGTAAGCTTTTTACGCAAATATTATGCAAGTATAAATCATGTAGAATATCTGCATGAATATAATTACACATAATAGTTAACTAAAGATGATCATGCACTAAGAAAACCGAAAAAAAACTAATAGGGAATTCATTACAATGAATGTTTAAAAGAATATGCAAATTAGCTAGATCTTTTGCAGATGAATGCAATTGGTCGACTCATATATAAGAAAATTGTATTTTCTTTTTAAATAAATAAAAAATAGGGGGTTTAATATGAATATCAATACACACAAATGGAAAACAAAATTATAGGAGTATAGAAGATATATATATATAAATATATATATATATATGATTATATATATACACATACATATTTATATATTAAGTGCGTGTGTCTATATGTGTGCATGTAGTGCGTATGTGTGTATGTATGTGTGTGTGAGTTTAGTTATTTATTATCAGTATAAAGCTTTAGATGAAGAGAATTATAAAGATATATATATATATATATATATATATATATATATATATATATAGGGAGCGAGAAAAGGGAGAGTGGAAAAGGATAGACGAGAGAGAAGGAGGGAAAACAGAAAGAAATAGAGATATGTTACTATTGGCAGATTATCAAACCTCGCATTTTGTTTTTTCTCATACGCTTCTAGACGAAGTAGACGCCTACTTACTGTTTCAAAAGTGTACTCACAAACGTTACAGAATGATATGTAGTCACGTAGTTCGTTACCGCTTCTGGACCCACCCATTCCTATGCATATCACTTCTGACCCTTGTTACAGGCGAATCTGCAGTTTCGATGTCACTAGTTTTGACACAGACACAGGAAGAATTTATAACACAACAAACAGATAAACTCTCAAGTGGATTGATTGTTGTAGACGGGGAAGATGTAATTAATTACTTCAATATTTTCTTGTATTTTCAATGCTGATATTTCTATTTCCGTTATTGTTTGGCCCGTGAAACTTCCGATAGTCACCATAGAGGCTTCTTTAACACGAAACATATCACTGTAAATGCATGACGCCTCTGAAGAAGGCACATCGCCCGAAAGGTAATATAAGTATAACATCAAAATAGATTAAGAATAAAAGTTCCAAGAAAAATTAATGTAAATTATGATAAATACTGAGCAAAAAATTCGGACGAAAATAAAATTAGATTTTTCTCATTTTAAACTGGTCTCGAATCTAATTAGAGTCACACTATCAGTCAAGTTCTAACGTCTGTCCCATCGGCGCAATATTGCATCCCTGTGATTATTTTACAATGACTTTAATGACACGTGCTCATAACACTTATACCCTGGCGATGCACATACTCTCGAATAATTCAGCAAGTAGCAAAATCCCACCCTTTACTGTTGAGGTTCCTAGATGCCGGAACGCCTCCTGTTTTAATAATTTCTTTCCACAAATTGTGAGACTTTGAAATTCCCCCACTGTTTCCTGTTTCCCTGACTATACTAAGCCGCAAAAGTTTAAATGTAATGCGATATCTTATTGCTCAACTCCTCACAGTCCTCTGTTAGACACGACCCTAAATAGTAGTTCCTTACATCCCATGAAACAGGGTAAAAAATCGATTGCAAAGTGATATTATCCTGAAGGTTTAAGGTTCAATACTCAGTGTGAGCGACCGAAAAAATACATTTGCGAATTACTTATAACCTCTATCCAGTTATGGCTGACGGAACGAGAACATGCTATCTGCGTGAAGTAAATAAAGGGTTCCGTTCGAAATTCAGTGCAGATTTCCGAGTTCGATAGAAACATTCACGAGTTCGTTAAGATAAACCTGACGAAGATAAACCTGACATCGACTGAAATGTTGTAAAAACAACCCTCAAGATACCTTTTTATTATATATAATCATCTCTGACTATTCTTGATACGAAACTGTATTTGCATTTGTCCTTCTCTTCCAGGCAAGAACGGCGACCTTGCGTACAACTACGTCCGCGTCTGCACTCAGTTATTACATGTAGTCAGTCAATCATGCTTAATTTTTGTAAAAATATTATGTCAAGTAATTAGGAAGGTTTGCATTAACTTAACGTTTATTTGTTCATAACAATTTAATCGATGACCAAATTATACGGGTAGGAAGCTTTCGTGAACATTAACCAAACTTGTCAGTGTAGAAACCTCGTTTGTGACATAATCTGTAAGACGATCAACATTTCTTGATTTTGGTAACAAACTTCACTTTTAGAGAAAAAGCAAATTCATCAAAATCTGTATTTTTCATCATTAAGCGAATTTCATATCATTTATCTAATTGCTTGTCAACAGTTATTTTTTAATCCGTTTGTAAGTGACGCGTCTGATTACGTTTGACCCGCGAAGAACCGACGCGAATTATGACGAATCATTCGTTATTAAATGGAGTGATTTTATTTTTGTTGTGCCTCTGAGTGGTTTTGTCGGTCGGCCATGTTTAACTTTGACATTTTTGTTATTAAACGCATTTTCATTTTTAGATGCGTCTATGAATCTCTTTAAGTGCCTCTACGCGTCCACCTGCCAATTGTGTGTCGTACTGTCCGTCGCTCTGTCATGCTTACATTTGCATTTGAATTTTTTGTCGCTAACTGCGACGAGTAAATCCATCATCATCATCATCATCATCATCATCATCATCATCATCATCATCATCATCATCGGGCAAGTGATGGTGGCTCAGTGTTGAAAGACACGGACTTACCACTTGGGTTTACCAAGTTCGAATCCAGTTTCTTCCGCAGAAACACTTTCACTTAAGTGTGTTGGCAACCTTTGACGTAGTTCCTCTCGTAAGTACCTGATGTATTTCTATAAAGAATTCTCACTAGAAATATATCGGGGAAACGAATGCCTACAATAATCATCGGATTCATACGAAATGAATGATTGAATGATGCTCAACAGCAACAAGAATTCTCCTCCTCTTCCCCCTCTTCATCATCATCATCATCCTCCTCCTCATCATCATCAGTTTAACATCAGTTTTACATGCTGTTATGTTTTGGACAGTTTGTAGAAATTTAACTCATAAACTTACTAATCTCTGACCAGGTCTTTAATCCCTCCCTTTCTCTTGAGTGTATCCTTATCACTTACTACCATGTTTTCATTGTCCTTCACCTTTGAACTGATTCCGTCAACATAACTGTTCTGCATCTACTAACCCAAGAATCACTCATTTATTCCACGTGGCAATTCGATGAAAATATACACTTCTACATCTCACTATAGTGTCCAGCATTAATTTCCATTTTGTGGCATTAGATGCAAGCCTTTCTTTAAGGTTCACATTACATATTCATTGCATCATTCTCATAGCAATTCTCTCTATGCAACGCATGTCCCCAACCTCCACTGGCCTAGTTTCACTTCCATACATCACCAAACTATATACACATACTTGATAGTGTCTTTTTTTTTTGTTTAAGAATGCCTTAGCGTTTCTGAAATAAGGGTGAACTGCACATATATAATTTATTCCCTATTTAAGGGGTTTAAAAGGAAAAAAAAAGCCCAGGGATTAAACATCTTTCTTTTCGAAATTTTTGAGACAATGCTTTGTATACATTGAATTATTTGAACTAATGTTCTCATCTTGGGGGTTATGTTTTTCTGACGATGTAACTACAGACCATATCCAGGTGTGATGGGAAATATTTATGTCGAACTCGGGAATTTGTATCCATAGGGTAGATATTTCTGGTTCTTCAAGCATAGCCGAGTAGAAGTATTCATTCTCAATTATATTTTTAGTATCGCATGTAATGGCGATTGACCCTTCAACATCCAGGCGACCGGCACTTAGAATTAAATATTAGTAGTTTATCCATTGCACCATATGGACATATTGGTTCCCGAATTAAACAAGCCGCATCTGGAGAAGATCGGAGGTTTTATCGTCCGAAACTTTTGGAAAATAACATCTAAGATGAAAACAAAAGTTCGAATAATATAAATGACCTAAATAGTCATATGTTTTTTTTTCAGCAGAAACACAGTCGAATAAAAGAAAAATGGTTTAAAAAAAAAAAAACCAAAAAAACAAACGAAAACGTAATTCGCATGAATCAGCATTTAATAATTTCGTTATCAGTTTAGGTCTTGTTTGTTCGTATTAATTTCCATTTGTAAACAGGTACCCTTAGCTGGAGCCACGTGAAGGTTGTCAGTATCATTAGTGATACTACTACCAAGAATCCGATAGGACTAGAACACATAATATCGAGTCTTTAATCTTTACCAGAGATCCGTTTCACCACAACCTCCCACGACATTTGTGCACCTGCGTCTTTGACAGACGGTAGTTCAGTCCATCACGTTTCGATTATGATGTTTTTTTGTATTATTTTGACTAGTTGGACTTAATATCACAACGTTTCGGCCAATTTAACCCTCCATCTTATTAAATTGCCTCTGGTGGAATTCATAACTTTATGCCGAACTTTGGAATCTTTACGAAATTTGGCACTGAACCTTATAATTTCCCGAGTTCGACATAAAGTTTCACTATTTTAACCAAACACGCCTGAAGACGCTCGAAAGTTACATCGGTCGAAATGTTGTAGAAAACCATACAAGATAAGAATATAATTGATAAATGAGAAAAACCATACACATTATCAATCCCCATCTCTTTTCTTAAACGAAATATTTGTAAGATTTTAATAGCATTTTCATCAATAAGCGCGCAGATTGACTGACCGTATCTTAAGAATGTCCCTTCTTGTTTTTCTTATTTCGCTGA
>NC_136494.1:101558864-101636364 GCF_053919585.1 Euprymna scolopes | reverse complement strand
TTTTCCAAACTGTTTTTGTTTCTTTGTTTTTCGATATTTTGTCGATATTATTTAGTTAGAGGGTTTAGCAGAAAAGCCAACAAACAACTACCGGAAAAAAATATATATATACAAGAAATAAATGTTACTATAGTCAATAAATGTTCAGTTCATGTTTTTTTTTTGTTTAGAAATAGTTTTAATGCTCTTTACTTGAAATAATTTCAGCGAACCGAAATTAAAACGAAAACACATGCCATAATCGAACATTCCTCAAGCACAAAATAACGGAAAACATTAAAATATGCTTATAAATATTCCTTACGTTGATGGAACTCTCTTAAATTGTTAACACAGAATGCTCAGGTGGCCCTCCTTCAAATTGAAAATGAGGCTCTCCATTTCAAAGTTGCTGGCATTTTGATTTATTTTAAACCGGTTCGTGAATTAAAAAAAAACAACAACATTTTTTTACAAACTACTTAAAAATACAAACAAATGAACTTTTCTACCATAAAAGTAACTTTTATTGACTATGGTAACATTTATTTCTTGTATATATATATATATATATATATATATATATATATATATATATATATATATATATATATATATGTATATTTTGTGTACAGAAAGTTGTTAGTTGAGACAGGTCATTGGTACCGTCGGTTTCAAGCCCGATAATAAGGCCCGTTTAAGGTATCCTTATCGAGCTCTCTTCAGCCAATATTCGTCTCTGTTAGTTGAGACAGGTCATTGGTACCGTCGGTTTCAAGCCCGATAATAAGGCCCGTTTAAGGTATCCTTATCGAGCTCTCTTCAGCCAATATTTGTCTCTTTAGTTGAGACAGGTCATTGGTACCGTCGGTTTCAAGCCCGATAATAAGGCCCGTTTAAGGTATCCTTATCGAGCTCTCTTCAGCCAATATTCGTCTCTCTCTATATATATATGTATATATAACATTTTCTCTTTGTAAGGAAACATCATTTTGTTGGTCACTCTTGACTACGAATGAAAACAAAGTTGATATGAAAAATATATTTTCGCGAAAATTATCTTTACTTTCATCATATTTTGCTTAGGGTAAAAATTTTTGAGTATCAAAACCTATCTCTTTACAACCCAATCCTTTTCATAACCTATGATACTTCCATTAATCACAATCCATTTTCTGTAGACTGTTTTTGAACCCAGTCAACGACGGGTACTTCTGCTAGTATATATATATATATATATATATATATATATATATATATATATATATATATATATGTGTGTTTGTGTGTGTGTGTGTGTGTGAGTGTGTGTATGTGTGTGTGTGTAGACATATATTTAAAGATTTTAATTATTTTCAAATCACATTAAAATAAAGAGTATACACAAAGGTGTGTTTCAACGTTTTTTTTTTCTTTTTGCAAAATAGTAAACTTGTGGGGAAATATTGATTACAAAATCTGATAAAGAATAATTTTTTATGAGTAACATATATATATATATATATATATATATATATATATATAGGGTAATCCCCCCAAAAACGCCGTTTCTTAGTGTTTTGTCCGAATCAAATGAAACTTTGGTCATAACTAGTTTATTATATTCAAAACATCACATCAAAACACTAGGGTCTTTGACCTTTTTTTTTCTCTGTTGACTGTAAAAATGCTCAGAAAAACAATTGAACGTCCTCTATTCTTTTTTTGGGGGGTCACCCTGTATGTATATATATATATATATATATATATATATATATATATATATATATATATATATATATATATAGAGAGAGAGAGAGAGAGAGAGAGAGAGAGATGCTCTTTGTTTTTGTTTTTGCGATTTGAATAAATTCAGTTATTTACGAAAGTGCAATCTAAATGCGAGTTGGGAATAATTTTCCCTGTAACCAATTTGGTACCCCGTATGGGCAGCGGCATATATATTGTTTTAAAATATAATTACTCACTGACACGTGTTTTATTGTCTAGCGAGATTCAAAATCGGGACCCCACGGCAAAGAGTCTAAACTCATACCACTATATATATATATATATATATATATATATATATATATATAATATATATATATATATAATAGCTGTAAAGAATATGGTAATAAAAATATCTTGTATTTAGGCTCGATGTGAATATATCATGCACTGATGGTGTATATTGTATTGTTTAAATGCGATGTTTGGTAGCTGTTTATTTGAAAAAGAAAGCCAATCCTAAAGTTTATGTAAATCATTGATAAGCAAATGATAAAAGTGCCTACGATGCACTTGTGACACAGAGGAAAGGATTCAGTCTTGAGGAGGGTGCAGGTTGTAATTTCGAAATTGTGTGTAAATGGGTTCCTGAGTATTATTAGTGCATTAATGGGATTGTTAACTTTGAAGTCTTGTTAATGCTGTCATTGAGAGAGTTGATATATTTGACCGTCGTACACGAGGAACAATTTATTTTATTGATGTCGGCTTGAGAAAGTCATTTAGTTCTTTCCCACTGCAAGAACGTACACACTAAGGTCGGGAAGTGGGATTGAGAAGCCAGTGCCCCCGGGGAGGAATTGGAATATAGCTTACTAAAGTCTGGTAGTGACAGCTGGTGACTTTAAAAAATGTAATATGGACGTGAGGACACTTTACAAGAACGATGTGCAATAGAATTCTGCTTTAAACTTGGAAAAAATGACATAGAAACGCATGGAATGCTTCAAATTGCTTTTGGACATCTTGCATGAATCGGGCATCAGTTTTTGAGTGGCATAAAAGCCAGGGAGTCTGTGAGAATTGATGAGAGGTGTGGGAGGAGTAAGAAAGTCAGAACATCAGTGTTGATTAACCAAATAAAGAATTTCATGGATAAGTACCGTCATGTGTCTGTAGAGACAATAAGTGAACACAGTTTGATGTCACTGTGGAAACTATACACACAACTACCCACAAGGAACTGAAGATGCAGAAGATTTGCACAAAATGTGGTCCTCAGGTGCTCAGAGATCACAGACGATTTGACCAAGATGAGTATTAGGACAGTTTCTCAGCCTCCCTATAATCCAGAATTTGCTTCCTGTGATCTTTGGTTATTCCATAAGCTTAAGCAAAACCTTAGAGGTTGTCGTTATAAGAAAATTGATAAAAGAAGCGGCGATGAAAGTCATTGGCACGCTGACACAAGGAGACTTTCATTGCGCCTTCCATAATTTGCTGGAACGGTTCAACAGATGCATTATGGCCGGAGGAGATTACTTCGAAAGGGACTAGTGTACTATCAATAAAAGTTTCCATACGAAAATGTCTGGAAACTTATTGAAGGCACAGCGTATTTGTTCGTTTTGTTTGCGATATTATTTTACAAATGCAATATGAAAAAAAAACAAAAACATTTTTACCTAAATGCTAATTTTGAATCAATTTTCCTTTCAGCAATGTGACGCTTCCAGATGGAGAACTGAATATATATTTAAAATATTCACTGACACAATAAAACCGGAATCACATGTGATTGTTAATGCGGAACACTATTTTTATGGAACTGTTAAACCTGACATAGTGATATGGGACAATGAGAAGAGTAGATACCCTATTTGAAGTCAGTGTCCATAGTGATGCTGACTTAAACAATGCTGAGATGAAGAAGATAGCCGAATACCAAGGTCATAAGTTCTACATAAAACCATGGAATTTTAGAAAAAGATTCATTTTATTAATCACAAAAGTTACCGGACTCATAAAAAATAATAAAAAAAACATTTGGCAAATATACCTCGTCAACTAAGTGTAAGAGAGATTCAAAAAATTGCGCTTAGAAGAAAATTTCAGATTTTAAAATGATCTCTCGGTTGGAATCTCTGAAATAGCGGGTGAACGTTTGGAATCAAGTTGGATGCCCCATCCCGAAAAAACAAAAGATACGAACGGATAATTTCATCAACACAATATGTTCATAAGGTGTGCATGTTTTTTTTTCTTTTTGTCTTTATTTGTGTAAAACGTAAATTCATCACAATGAGACATTTTTAAACGACTTGATTCTATTATTTACGTTAGTTTATCCATTTCTTTCAGAAATCACGTACCTAAGAGAAGGACCAAATGAAGGTTGCCAACATCTATAGTGAAGTAATACTATAAGAGTGACTGGGTTTTACCCAGTTCGTCAATCCACGTCGGTATTCTGTTCATCACTGTCATCTCCTATGATCTATTTTAAGTAACAAAATAGCGTAATAAAACAGCACACCAATAAAGAAAAGGTTTGTGTAAATACAATCCTAGATGGAAAGACTACTAGACGGTTCACACTGTCTCATGATGATCCCTTTAAAACTAATGTACAATATATATATATGCAGTAGAACGATTCGTTGAAAGTGATAAAAGGCAGAAGACATATTTTGCTGTCCGTTCAATTTCTGCTCTGAGTTTCAATTACTTACTAGGTAATTTCTTTCTGTGTCCAATGACTATATATATATATATATATATATATATATATATATATATATATATATATATATATATATATATATATATATATATTCAATTATTACATATTGATTGCCACACTCATACGTCATGTACTGATTATATTATTGTACGGTTACACATTGTGACTTGTGATACATGTTTCCCATGTTGATTTCCTCCAATTTTATATAGACGTTTTTGAAAACAACCCGCTTAAATCGTACTCTTCCGTTAAGATAAAATTGAATAGTAAACGGAGATAAAATAAAATTTATGAAAGTTTTCATTTGTTTTGACCTAAGACTTGGAAGTCATGGGACCACATCTCCCTATGTTACGTTTTACAAAGGGGTTACTACATATCAAGGCCCGGAGGCGACTCGAGGATAAAGGTTAATGAGTGTATAGTAATTGGGACAGTAGCATAGTAATCGTTTGTAGGGGAAATTTGATATAATAAGATGTTTTACGAAGACAGTTCAATAAGAACTTGTTTACATTGGACTTGAATGCCGACAATATTGTAGTCAGATGGAAAGCATACAAGCGCAATAGAGTTCTACAGACGGACAGTTGTAGGAAAGAAGCTTTGTTGATGGGATTCACGCTTAAGTTTAATCACCAATAGAGTGTGGGGGAATTTGTTGATAGTGTTTTTTTTGGCTAGACGAGTGTGTTTGCTAAGTATTAAAACCCTCATTGGCGTAACGATTGGAAGAAAACGTAAATTGTGAAAAAGTCCTTATTATCGTTATGTTGCATATTTCTTTGAAGTCATCTATTTTTTGAATGGGGAGTAAATGTACTTCTCTCGGTATAATGATCTAGCATGCTTAGCAGAGGTGATCCTGGATTCAGATAAAATCCCAAAGGAAAGTAGATAATTGATGGCGACCATAACAAGAAAAGTAAGTCAGTTGTTGTCAGAATTTTTATCCAACAATACGTTTTTTTTTTCGCTTTTTTTTTATTTCTTTTTACTTCATTCTAAATTCTCAAAAATTAAGGGAACCCTCCCCTGGAGGTAACCCTTGATCTCCATATGAGATGCGTAGATATATAAATATTGCATTGAAGTTCTCATTTACACATCAAACAATGAGTAAAGAAATTCAGAGTACAATTTTCCTCTTCACAATTGAAGATTTAAAAATGTTATAATTAAGACTATGACAACAGCATATTCTTCTCATTGTTTTTATTCTCAAGTATATATAAATTGATATCTAATACGTTTTTATGTAGAGTGATGTGATTCTCAGTTGATTAACTGTGTCTAACTGTGTCGGATATATACTCAAGAGTCGAAACAATGAAATGTCTTCAAGTCCAACACAAACAAATTCCTGATGAACCGCCCCCCTAAGTAATTACACCTTACAAATTCTCCAATACTATTGCTACACTATCCCTTTGATTACTGTACACACAATAACCCTTATCCCTGAGTGGCTATTGGGCCTTGATAAGTGGTGAACTCCATGTAAAAAAATATGATGTTGTCATAGCCCTAGTTATAATATATCTTTCTTATAGTCTACTGGTCTTACTGGATTAGAGGACAATAATTCATCTAGTCTGGAGGAGTATCCAGCTTACTTGAGGTAACGTTTGGAGAAGGTACACCATTCCTCGTAAAAGCCAGTGTGAGTCAGCCATAGCGATAAGATCTTATTTGGGTCGCGAATACAATTTAATTTTGAATATTTAGTCAGGGTTTACTACTAGGGAAAAGTATCCTCATACCAGGTTGTCCTGATCCCCCCCCCTAAAAAAATCCCTGTACAGCAAAACCTTAGATGCTTGGAGATAGTGTCTAGTATGTAAGATTCTTTATAAATATGGGTACTAAAATCATTATTTCCCCCTGTTGTGATTGTTCAACCAGAAGTAATTTCTATAGTTAACGAATTGGAGCTTCGTTAGTTGAGTCAAGACAATAAAGCTAATGATGGCCGACGCGTTTAGCAAAAGTTCAAAATCTCCCTAGAATAACAAAATGAAAACAACACTTGCAGATTTCGCACCCCAGATGCGTAATAAAAAAAATAGTAATCAGTGAATACCATCTGGACCCCCTAATAAGTATTATATTGATTTGGCAATACTTGATTAAAAGCCTGTACATCCATTTCCAATTTGTGATATAGTAAAAAGTGTCAGCATAGTTAGGTGATGGGCTCGTCGATTTCAGTGTGACGACAAAGATGTGAGTGCTTACAGGACTTTTACAACAAGGAAATGAAAAGAAGCTGACAAAAGTTCATTGAGAATGATGTTGACTATGTAGAAAATAAATTCTGAGACACAACACGTCGCTCGTTTTAATAGTACTACTCTGGTCTTTGTAACTCTTCAACGTTTTTAGTTTCTCAGATTAAAAACTTTGAACGACCCTCGTACGCTCGACGCCAATTATTAAATTACAGACAGAAGTATATAGAAGCCAGAAGTAACTGTAAGAAAGAAAAACCCACCCCAAAACACATCATACTGAGCAAGTAGTTCGCCTGTACCTATCTGCCATAAACAATGAAGTTCACAGAAAGGTCACTCAACAAGTGCGTTATTTGAAGACTTACTGACCACAATTAAAAAAAAAAAAATTGAAAATCAGATGGTACGAGCATGTAACACGCTCAGAAGAACTTGTAAAGATCATCCTGCAAGGAAGAATTCAGGGGAAAAGAAGGAGCAAACAGAAGAAGAAGTGGGCCGACAACCTTTTTTTTATTTGATAGAGAAAAATTTCGAATTTCGATGTTACCAAGTCCTCGGCTCCAAACGAAGCAGATATTAAAACATTCCTGTAATGATGTCTACCCTGTTGATTGCCGTGGGATGTTGATTCTGTAAAGTTCTAGGAGGCCCACTCTCCTACGCTTTGCCTTCTCTCTTTGAGAAGGGGTTAGTTTATTGAAAATAGCCTGAGGCGTTCTAACCCGGGAATACCAACGAATCTGCCCAGGCACTTTATGTAGGTCAGAGTACCCCTCTTCGGGGAGGAGGCTGACTTCTCAACCCCACTTTCCGACTCTGGTGCATTTTGCCCCTAACGTTCTTTCCCTATATTTCTGCAACAGAGCGCGTATGAGCGCGTGTGAAAATATACGCAGGAGCCGAGGGATAACAGGCTAACGAAATATTAGCCGCCGCAGTAGCCGTTAAAGCACATATGCAAATTAGCATATGTGCTTTAACTTGCAGTGTGAGAGAACAAAAATCCTACCCAGATACTCGCCCACAACCTCATCAAGTGGAGTCAGCTGGTCCATAGTTCATCCACCATGCTGCGCTCCTAGGCCCTTGCGGGTATTAGGACCAGTAACAGTAGCAATAATCAACTATCATAAATTTATATTTCTAAGCCCCTTCTACATTTTCCTAACTATGACTCACTTTGCATAAACTATTCGAGAAATGTAACTAAGCTGCATCCAGTGATGAAGCCTCAGTTTGACAATTCGAACACAAATTAGTAGTGGTATGACCACGTCTATGTTAAATAAAAACTATCGTTTACGAACTATTTCTCTATAAAACATTTATTCCTGCAAGACAAATTAATCTGCAAACAAATTGCATACAAATTGTACGGTTTCAGCATGAAATTAACCAACAGCGAATGACGCGCCGTAAAACTCAGCAAACAGCCAGCCTTCTCTTTCTTCTATTAATTTATTTCTTCCACCCACTTTTTGTCTCTCTCCCTCTCTTTCTCCCAGTCTTTATTCCCTCTTTTATGTTTTTTTATCATCTTTTTCCCTCTCTATCGCGTTTTCGCAAAACAATTTGAGAAATCGTTAATTTGCAAACAGCGCCACCTTGCGAACGATTAGAAACGAAGACGTTCATTGGCGACAATCCAACTACCGTCATCTTCACCCGGCTTCATAAATATGTCTATTTGTGCATTCAGCCGGGTATTAGGGGTTTCATACGTATTCAAAACTGAATACACTTCCAAATACTTATTCTACCAACCAACCCTTCTCAACGTTCACATTTCTTGATAAGTAAAAGCACTCCAAACAATCCCTTCCTCCACCTGCCGCGCGTATTCAATTTTCCTGCTATTAGAAGTTATTTTGGTGGGTCAGAAACAGAATATGCGGCAGAGTTGGCGACGATGGTTTCCTGGCGGGTTACTACGTACAACAGACAACTCCGTCACCATCTACCCACCGTCGACACCACTAGCATTACTTTAATATGCCTTACTTCGCTCTGCATCATCACCTGAACCTTTGACATTGTTGCTTACGTTTGACATCAAAGAAAAAAATAAAATTTTCTCATTAATTTTTTCTTTCACTGCACATCGCCGCAGATCGACTCGCAGCAAGACACTTACTTACGAGACGCGAACACACAAGAGAAACTTACATTATGCCTAACCCTAACCGAAACCCTAACCCACACCACATGCCGCTCTTCGAATCGGCAAATGGGTCGATGCAGATGCACTTAGATCATGTAGGTTTGGAACACACGTATTTAGACGCACACATACCTCAACACAATAAACACACGTACACAATATTTTATTAGACACACACTTAAGTAATAAATTAAATCTTATACACTCGTTATATAAGGGACGTTCTAAAACTAATATCCCCTATTTTTCTATAAAATTGCATTGCTATGATAACTGAAATGATGTATTAATGACCTGAAAGTTTCATCACTCTGTTGCAGATATTGACGGTGTGAAACTCTAAGAAATCAACCACTGTCGTGGGCGTGCATCAGAAGCAGAAATGCGCCATTGAATTTCTTCATGCAGTAAAATATTGAACCAATCAACATTCAACGGCGCCTGTTGAACGTTTACGAAGCCTATGTAGTTGATGTCAGCACAGTTAGGAGATGGGTTCGTCGATTTTAGAGTGGCGACAGAGCGTGCTCCGGACTTTTACGACCGAGGCATCATATGAGGCTGGCAAAAGTGCACTGTGAATAGTATTGACTATGTAGAAAATAAATTCTGAAGGACAAAAGATTTTTTTAACGGTACCATTTCCGTCCTCGAAGCACTTCAACGTGTTAGTTTTTATTTTAATAATAGGAGGTCTTACTTTTTGAACGACTCTCGCATATCCAAACTTCGTAATGAAATGCATGAAACATTTCCAGCAATTTAATGTTATCACAAATTTACGTTATTACAGCGCCGTTTACCACTGTTATCTTGTTGAGAATAATAATCTATATAATATAATGTTATAATCCAAATATATTAATTTAAAAGTATATTTTTATTACAATACATTAAAAATCACGAAGACTATTTTATTCGTAAGTAAACGTGTAAAATATAAGTTTATGATTCTGAAAAAAAACCAAGTGGATTTTTACGCGGTATACGCAGGCAAGACTTCATCTAAACGAAATGTTGCATCTCTTTGCCTATTTTACAAGTATTTTAATAGCAGGTTCTCTGACGAACTCAAACTTGTACACCTTCGTCATAAATACACCCGACAAACACGATAAGCAGCAAAATTCTACCCCTACACAATAAAGATCCCAAGATATCGGAAAGCCTTTTATTCTGATAGTTTTCTCCTTTGAGCTACTTGACTTTGGAATTTATTCTCGGGTTCCTGCTTCCCTGATTGTACTGGCATGCAGAAGTTCAAGTAAAATGTAAACAGACATCTTGCTGCTTTGTGTCTTTGTAAATTGTGTCGCAAATAGTAACCTACCACTATGCCTTGTTAGGGTGAAATAGCAAAAACCAAAAAACAAAAAACAAAAAAAAACAAAAAAACAAACAAACAAACAAAGCAGAAGTAAAAATGAAATAAGTTTATGTAACATACCTGTTGTTGCTGTAACTGTTGTTTATATGTTTCACTTCACGTTACAATTGTTGTTTGTAAGATGTTCTTACTACTCATTAGGAGTTTTCACACAAGCAATAATCAAAGATTTCTTCGAGACTAACCTACGGTGTTCTCTGAAATCTGAGTGACAACAAATCTCCCCAGATTTTCATTACTCTCCATCCCATTCAATATTTGCAAATGAATTTGCGTTATCACAACAGCCGTTTGCCATTGGTGTCTCGCTGGCAACGGCCACTGGAATTCTAGTGAAAAAGCCTCTTCAAGGTCTCAGTAGCCTTCGCACTCATCCATAGTGTTAGCTACTTATATTTTCTGTACCGCTCTCACTTGACCCAGGACTGTATTCTAATCAATAACGTCTCTGACAGCATATATGTGGCACTCTCCCTAGATACTAGCACCAAATACATGTATTTGGTGACGTCAATGTTCACCATAGTAATTGGCTTGGCTTCTCTAGTAACACAAACACAAATGTAACTTTTCTATATCCCATTCCCTGACACAGACAGTAACGCCTCAAACCGTCTCCCACATCGTCAGGGCCAGCAAGCCACACTTCTAAACTTATTTCTGACCACTGCTCATGAGGATTGTGTAACAAATGCCCATTGTCCTCTTGGGATGCTGATCATGCTGTGATAATGATAGACATTACCTTACACTCTCGACCCCAAGTTGAGGAACCATTGCTCAAAACGACAAAGTACTACAAAAGGGCTAACTTGAACGCCATTAGGGATCTCATTAAAAATGTTCCATGGGGAAATATATTTTATCTTTCTATGGAACAGTGCGCAAATCAGATGACTAAATGGTTCAAAGCTGCAATAAAAGCGCATATCCCAGCACGAAATTCTATAGCAAATCCCATCTCTCCAATGGTTCCTTTTTAATTGCACAGCTGCCATTGCTCAAAGGCAGCATGCATACCGCATATTTATCCGACATAAGTCTAGTACAAATAGACAAAAGTTTATAGAAACTAGAAGTAATTGTAAGAGAGAATATATCGGGACCACCAGAAAACGCATTGAAGCGCAGAAATTAGAAACTCGTGATTTCTGGAAAATTTATAACAGTATAAATAATAGACAATCCACAATTCCTCCACAATCGAACAATATTGAGGTTGTTTGCACGGCACTCCAGATGACTAACCTGCTTGCTCGTCAGTTTTTGTCCAACTCTACTTAGTACTCAGGACCCACTCTCTTCCAGATTTTCCTTTGCGGAAAGAAACCACACTAGATGATCTGAAAATCACCCCTTTTAAAGTACGTGATCTAAAAAAAAAAAAAACTAGACACCTCAAAATCATGTGGAAATGATCTCATCCTGACTATACTATTAAAGAAATGCTTCGCTGAGATTGTTCCAGTTTTTTTCCAACTTTTCAACAAATGCGTTAAATTTGTTTTCCTGGCTTTTTTTTTACACAGTGATCACCACTTATCAAGGCCCGGAAGCCACTCAGGGATAAGAGTTATTGCACTTATATTACGTTAGTGTGGAGATTTGATGAAGTGTTTACTTAAGGGGGCGGTTCATTAGGAATTTGTTAACATTGGACTTGAACACATCTAAGTTGCAGTCCGGTGGGAAGCAGGCAGACGGAACAGAGTTCCACTGGCGTGCAGTTCTAAGAAAGAAGCTTTGTTCATGGAATCCACGTTTTGATTTAGGCACAGATAAAGAGTGGGGGAAATTTTTGACAGTGGATTCGGCTAGACGGGTGTTTTTCGTGAAAGATTAGCGAGGGGGGACCAGGGATTGGAGTTCAGACGAGCACCTGCCATGGAAATAACGATAAAACAAGGATAGGCTCGCAACGTCTCTTCTGTGGGAGAGAGGTTGCAGGGTAGAGAAAAGGGCATCCCCCACTAAGCCACGAAGTCTATTTTGTACTCTGTCAAGGCAGGATAGGCTGTTTTTAGCAGCTCCTGCCCAGATATGGCAACAGTATTCCATCATTGGACGTACTTGGCTTTTATATAGATAGAGAATTGCATCAGTAGTGAGATATCTTCTGGAACGGTGGAAGGATCCCACCATCTTTCCAGCGATCTTGGCAACAGACTTGATGTACGTGTTCCATTTCAGATCAGGAGTAAAGGTCAAACCCAGAAGCTTGTCAAAACACGGGGCCTCACCCAGACAAGAGCCATCTATCACAATTGATGCCAGATGGGGATCAGAGCGTTGATGATGTAAGGATAGGAGTTTGGTTTTGGATGCATTAAAGGTAACCAGCCACATCTTCCCCCACTGAACCACGCGTTCGAGATCAGAGGAGAGAGAATTAGAGAGAACTTTGTCATTTACAGCCTTTGATGTGTTGCCGTAGATGGTCGTGTCATCAGCATAAATGTCAACGAATGATTTAAGTATGTGTTTAGGGAGGTCATTGATGTAGATCAGGAAGAGAGTTGGGCCCAGGATTGACCCCTGAGGGACTCCAGCATTTATATTGCAGGCCTCCGATTTTTGTCCATCTACCACTACTCTTATGAGCCTATCGGAGAGAAATGATTTAATGATTGAGAAAACATTTCCAGTTATACCGTAGCTGGAAATCTTGTGAAGTAGGCCCTTATGCCATACCTTGTCGAAGGCCTTTGTTATGTCTAGAGCAATTGCCCTAGAAAGGAAGCCTTTGTCAAGAAATTCACTAATCCTGTGGGATATAACCGTCAGCACATCTGCGGTAGATCTTGCAGAGCGGAAACCATATTGCGTGTCACTAAGAAGGTTACTCCTGCTGAGGTGGTTGACTATTTCTCTATTTAATATCGATTCCAGCAACTTACTCATAACACACAGGAGACTTATTGGTCTGTACTGAGAGGGAGATGACTTATCACCTGAATTCTTAAATACAGAGCAAACTGATGAGGTCTTCCAGGGAGTCGGAAAGCACTTCTCCTTAAGGCAGCGCTTAAACAGTTTCGTAAGTATGGGAGCAAGTTCTGGTTGAAGCTTTTTTAACACTATAATTGGGATGCTATCAGGGCCAGTTGCTTTACTGGAATCTAGGTTCTTGATTAGCTTGGCGACCTCATGCACGGATATTTGTATGTTACCTAGCTTGTTCTGTGTTATAGGAGGAAATATGGGGAGTTGATGGCCTTCGTCGCATAGGGTAGAATTAGCTGCAAAGTTCTTTGCAAATAGTTTGGCCTTGTCTGACGCTGACGAGATGACCTCTGGTCCATTGATAATGGTTGGGATAGAACGCACACTTCTGTTCAGGATCCTATTTGTTATTTGCCAAAACTGGTGGGAACCAAGCCGCTGATCATCTACCTTGGATTTAACAGACTGGGCATATAGCTCTCTTGCATTTTTTATTACTCTTTTACAGTGGTTGCTGGCAGTCCTGAAAACAGCTTTAATCTCAGTGCATCTATTACGTTGGTAGCTATGGAAAAAGTGATTTCTGTGCGCGATAGCAGCAGCACGTTCAGGGGAGAGCGAAAGAACTGACCCATTATATTATCGTCCCAATAGCCTCGTCCCTCTTTTCACCAAAATCTTTATGTCCATAATTAATTAAGCACGGGTCCACCACCTCACAGTTGCTAAACTTCTGTCCGAGTAACAGTATGGATCTAGGCAAGTCCATTCCATTGCAGATATCCTGACTGAAATATTTGAACGTATATACCATGCAGTGGATAAGGCAGAAGAGGCTAGAGCAGTAGCTATAGATATATCTAAGACCTTAGACAGGTTATAGTACGATGGTCTTCTTATGAAAATCTAATCATGTGGTATTACTACACGATTAATTAACAGAAATTCTTCTTAAATAAGAGAAGAATCCAGTTGCCATCGATAGTCGTACGTTAAAATAACATAGCATAAATGCGGGTATGCATCAGTGGGGATCCTTGGACGTTTATTATTTCTGATATTCATAAATAACCTCCCCGATAACATTGTCTCCGAGATAGGTATATTTGCTGACGATACCGCACTATAACAAACACGAGGGGGGGGACGAATTAGCACATATCCAAAGCAATAGCGGAAAACTTACCGTTCACAGGGAACATGAATCGGAACAAATACATTGAGGACATTGCCAGGGTTGCTGCAAATAAGGTGAACTCTCTCTACCATGCTAGAAAGTTACTTACGCCTAAGAGTATTCCGTACTTATGCAAGACCACCATTCACCCATGTATGGAATATTATTGACACATTTAGGGCTGGTGCATCTGCTTCTAGTCTCTCACTCTTAGAAAGAGTTCAAAATTCAAAAGAGTGTCATAGGTCTCGCACTATCAACTAGGCTACAATCGATGTCCCATTGACGAAATATTGCATCCTACTGCCTTTTTTACAAGTATTTTAATATAAGATGCTCTGACGAACTTCAAGTTCTTGTACCTCCTCGCCGTAAATACCTCCGACAAACATGACAAGCAACTAAATCCCACGTCTACACAAAAGAGATTCATAGATGTCAGAAAAACTCGTACTCTAATATTTTGTTCCCTCGGACGTCTAGACTTTGGAATTTTTTCCGGGTCCCTACTTCCCTGAATGTACTGACATGCAGAAGTTCAAAGCAGACATTTTGATGCTCAACTCTCCACATAGTATCCCTGCAAATTATGTCCCAGATAGTAACTCTCTACATCGAAGTGGCACTATGCCTTGTTTGGTGTGAAAATGCAAAATAAAAACCATAACGTCGTATAGATTTTATTGCAAAACTAATATTTTCTCATAGATCGGTCACTATAAGTTCATTTTTTCGTAAGTTTAGAAAACTGTATGAAATATGTAATTTATTGTGGACGACTTAGCTGTTATATTGTAGATTCCATGCGTAAGACTGAACAGAAAGACAAAAGAAAAAAAGAAACAATAACAAAATAGTGTTTATTCGATCAACGCTAGAGTAAAAACCGCTTTAATTTTTGCCCCGGGTGCTCTTTATTATTTGCTGTATCTCAATGCGCATACGTGGTAGTCTCCTAACTTCCACTATGCAATGAAGATAAATTATGACAGAACTAAATTAAAATGGTGGCAGCACGTCGTTAATTTAACTTTGAAATGGGAAATCGTTACCCATATCGGATTAATAAATTAATTTAGCACAGTGTATAAAGCAATATAACTTTAACAACATTACTCATTTTCTGAGGCCTTGTGTCACACGGAATTAGGTCTATAAGCAAGAATAATAGACAATAACTCAGTTTATTCCAGAAAATGTAAACATTTTAAAATTCAAGGCGGCATTTTTAACTTACCTTTTAGACGAGATAGAGTACAAAATAGACTTCGTGGTTTAATGGGGGATACCCTTTTCTCTTCCTTGCAACCTCTCTCCCACAGAAGAGACGTTGCAAGCCTTTCTTTGTTTTATCGTTATTTACATGGCAGGTGCTCAGCTGAGCTCCAATCCCTCGTCCGCCCTCGCCAATCTTTCACGAGAAACACCCGTCTGGCTGAAACTACTATCAATAATTTTCCCCACTCTTTATCTGTGCCTAAATCCAAACGTAAATTCCATGAGCAAATCTTTTTTCTTAGAACTGCACGCCAGTGGAACTCTCTGCCGCTTGCCTGTTTCCCACCTGACTACAACTTAGACGTCTTCAAGTCCAACATAAACAAACTCCTGACAAACCGCCTCCTTAAGTAAGACACTCTGTACAAAAACCCCAATACTAATGATTACTACAATACTATCTCATTGATTACTGTACACGCAATAACCCTTATCCCTGAGTGGCCTTCGGATCTTGATAAGTGGTGACCCCCATGTAAAAAAAAAGACGAAAATGTGGGATTATTCCGGATATAATTTTGGGACATTTTGTATGTGACTGCAACATTTTGTCAGAAATCCTCACCTGCGTTTGTCAATCAGTACAATTCAATCACCTCGAATAAAAATGCTAAAGCGCAAATAGGATTAAGTGAGAATTAATGGTGGGACCTCGAACGAGCGAATGCGAACACGAAAAAAAAAAAAAAAAAGAATAAAAATATAAAAGAATAACAAAATAAATATTCTGAATTTTAACACTTTAAAATGTTCTTTTATTGTGTGTGTGTTTTTATAATTTTCCTTTAAAATTTTCCAATTTATAAGGAATTCAAAGTGCGAGAAGATTCTTCAGAATTTCATGGCAAAAAAAGAAGGAATTTCATGTTCAGCGCATCAAAATGGGATTTTATAATCACGTAGATTGAAAAAAAAGGGCAATGTGAGTTGGCTGGCTTACAGTTTGGTTTATTGTAAATTTGACAATATATATCCATTAGCAGGCCGCCTGGCGTTACCCAGTCATAAAATACGTTTAAATATGATATTATAATTTACGCATATTTCATATTTATTATTACAGAGCCAGTCCTCTTATGATTATTATATTGTACCCAATGCATTATATTAATTTCAAAAATTAAAAGAACTATTACTTGAATACTATTAGCTGGAATCGAAACCAAAACATTTAGCTCTGTAGCGGTATTCGTTACCATCAGAGCTAGCGACATATATATATATATATATATATATATATATATATATATATATATCTCAAAACAAATTAGCGAACTTAAACGTATAAATGTATATTTACACATGAATAATGCTTACAGATTACGCAAAACCACGCCTGTCAATTTCATATCTTTTAATTGTAACCCTTTAGCGATCTTTGTTCCGGCCTAAAACCAAATCGATTATGTTCCACAGGTCGAATGCCCCAAATAAAGTTTCAAGTATGTAGACAAAAATTGACGAGTCTGGACTTCCTTTGAAATATTCTTTTAACTTATACATTTCTGCATCATTATCAATATTTATACAAATATGACTTCTTTCATAATTTGCAGTTAGCAATTCTTATGCTGACTCGCAACATTTATAACCTGCTTATGAGTATCATTTTGCTAACTACTTTCTAATGAAAATAAGAAACATTTTCTGAAACTTCATGGAATAAGGACAATTTTAAAGATTTCAAATTGTATTCCTTGTCGAATAATTGTGGTAAATTGCAATTTATAAATTCAATTTATAAATAATTGTGGTAAATTCTAATTATATTCTAATTATATAATAATTGTGGTAAATTCTAATTATAAATTCAATATCTTATATTAATGCTCTATCGCGAATATTAAGCTTTTTCATCTGTTAAGAATTGTCCTATAAATATTAACAGTGATAAATATATTTGCTTTATCTTTATACAATTATTCAGTTTGTAAACTTTGTGAAAACATTTTTTGAATATGTATGTATGTATGTATGTCAGGTCATGTTATGTGCTACTGGTATCATATAACCCCGTACTACCTGCCTCAGGGTCGGGTCACCGGCGACTAAACTGGTTCCCCCACGAGACTTTTTTGGAGGGTTGCTAGTCTCCCTGAAGGATTAAAAACAAGACCTTCCAAAGGACGAATGAACCCTTTTTCAGGGCCAACGGCCAACTAGCACCGTGTGTGTTAGTGTGTATGTATGTGTGTGTTAGGGTGGAGAGGGCTCCCGTAAGCCGTGGTGAAGGCAACCTTTCTAGGAGAAGCAAATCTCTGATTTAAAAAACCATGAAGCGGAAGATCAGTACCCTCATTAAGCTGGTCTGCAGTTTAACTTATTGCTGGCTATCTTGCTCTCGCTTGTTGCTGGATCTCAACATTTTGAACCGAGAGAGAGACTTAGCTGTCGTACAAAGCTAAGACTCTGTAACATCATCTGGGTATAGATACTCCCTCAGGCATTTGTCTATTATGGGCATGAGGCGATGGAAGTCATTTTTGGACTCATAAACTTTAAGTGCCTGATGGAGTGGCACTCGTCTGACAAGACGTTTCAATCATCATCATGCATATATATATATATAGATAGATAGATAGAAATAGAGATTCCAGTTTCTTCATACACACACACGCACGTACACACAGACAAACACACCCACACATAAATATATATATATATATATATATATATATATTCTCTATCGGTTATTATATTGTATTGTACCCAAGATATAGTAGTGATTAAAAAATATGACTTGACTATCTTCACCTAAAATCGAAACTAAAACATAGAGCTCTCCGGCCTTATTTGTTATCATGCGACCTTAAAGCATATACATACAACCCCCCAAGAATAACGTTGTAAAAGATATGTGTATATTCGCGCATGCTTAGAAAACCTCTTCAAGTAGAGAAATGCCTGTCAAGTTTTAATTTTTTTAAATGTTGACCACTTAGCAGCTATTTTTACCAGCTAAACACCAAATCGAATTTGTTCTACGGGTCCAAATCATCTTATACATCGAGTTTCAAATCTGTAGACAAAAATTGATACAGAAGGTTAGTAGAGATATTTCTTCAGACTGACAAATTTATATTTATATTTATATTCATATATATTTATATATATATATATATTATATATATATTTAAATATTTTTTTGCGGGGTACAAAATTTTATTATGGCTATGTAAAGACGAATTTTAAACCTGTTCGAAAACATTCTTTATTTTAGATTGTGTAATTAAAAGATATAAATGAATGCGTCAGCTGACCGGTTTCGAAGCTCGCTCAACAGAGCTAAAATCGAGCTTAATTACGTTTTAAAAAGAAAAGGTGGGAACAATGAATCGGAGATGAAAAAGTAGGGGAAAAATATATATGTATAAAACAGTAAAGGTGGAGAATTAATTATTAAATAGAAACTAGATTAAGCCCTAAGAGATTCTCTTTTTGTTTGCAAAGAGAAGGTTTCAGAGTCTTAATATATATAGTTTCTATAATTTTGAGATTGTAAATTTAAAATAAAATTAGTGAAAAAGAAAGAAGAAAAATATAAATAAAAAGCAAAACATATTTAGAAGCGGTATTACGAAAAACAAAATAATTTAATAATAGCTTTTTTACTGTTGCTTTCCACACACACACACGTGCGCACGATCACATGTTTATATGCAATTTAACTACTTGGGGCAATGATTTTACATATGATAAAACCAACACAAAGTCAAGTATCTGCAGAATGTCTTCTTGGTTCCTCCTCTTTTCTTTTCTCTCTCCCAACAATCGAACACAGCATATAATAACAAAACTCTAAAGCACGTCTGACAGCACTGACTTCTGCCAACAGTCTGCCCCTCCTCTTAACAACACAGGCTTTTTATATCGCAAAATCGTTCACCTCTATTTGCATATTCTTCTAACTCACGTGATCACTACTCTATCAATAAGAGTCTTGACCGTTTCTTTTCTTTCTTTTTATTTATTTTTGATGACCAACCCGCACGTGGTCTATCCAGGTAAGTCACGCATTTCTCCACACTCCCCCCTGATCTCATGATCACAAACAGGACATGCGGGCAATCGTCGTTGGCGGGTACTCCTTCGAAGAATTGGGGGGCAGCACTTCCTCATTGCTGTTTTCTTCATTACCACCATCATTACTACCAGTCTGTTCCATTATCCCGTCTCGTGGTTCCATAGGCGGTGTCTCACAATCAGGGCAGGGGGCACTATCCGTCTTTGTCGGGTACTTCTCCGAAGAATCGGAGGCGTCATCTCCTCGGTATGCTCCATCATCCCTTCTCGCGGGGTTTCGCAATCACGGGGGGTGGGCAGTATTCGTCTCTGTCGAGTATTTCGATGAGGCATTACTTCCTTGTGTCCATCGCTCTCCTCACTATTGTCATCAGTATGTCCCATCATTCCCTCATCTGGTTCTGTTGGTGGTGTTTCTATGCTCACCTGAAGGGGCAGTAAGTGATCAGGATCATCTCTGAACGGTGTGTGATCCTCCTCATCGTCCTCAGAATCAGAAGAGGTATAACAAGGGCGGATATCTTTTACGTGACGTGGTATGCCACCAATCAACATGGTCTGAGGACTTATGATTTCGTCTATTTTTCCCCGGAAAAATTTCGTAGTGCACCCAGCATTTGGGGGTTTTATCCAAACAAGGTCTCCCACCTGATATGGTGTATTGACAACACTCACCACTGATGGTATGGCATCAACTCCTTTCACACGCTGTTCATATTGGTAAATCCCATTGGCTGGTGCAGTTGCTGGTGTTGCATTGTCCTTGGGTGTTATATTATACCAGTACACAGCTTCTGGAATAGAGCACTGCGTCCTGGCTGCAATTCTTTTGATGGTGCGGTGACACCGTTCTGCTATACCATTACCCTCGGGATAATATGTACACCGATAATGCATTTTAATCCCCCATTCGTGCACGAATTTCTGAAATTCTTGACATCGAAATGTGGCGGCATTATCAGTCAGAATTTCAATCGGGGCACCACGTTCAAAAAAGACGGCTCTCAACTGTTGTATAATGCTGGCTGCATCCTGTCGTGTCAACAGGCGCCATATTGTGAAACGCGTCGGGCCACAATCCGTCATGGTCAAAAAATGTTTGTCCCCATAATGTGTTATGTCCATCCCTACTCGCTGCCAGTTGCCCTCCACCTCGAGCTTCCCTTTTTGCCATTGGGATGGTGCCGGATCAATTCTCTGACACTCTTCACACGAACGTATGGCTGCTTTCACTGATGCTTTTGTAGTTGCAGGGCATACTCTTCGGACAAAATATGCAGTCCTCTGAATTCCAGGATGTCCAATCTGCTGGTGTATCATACGGATCTGGTCAGGTGTTAATTGATCCGTTACAGTCGCGCATGTTTGTTGTTGAAGATCGGATCCCTGCCTCATTGCATCGATCCACCTCTTTGGTACTCGAGTCAAGCTATCAGCCAAATTCTGCATCGACGAGACTAACGTAATGTCTACCTGCAAGCTGTATTCGTCAACTAGACGCTTAATTATTGCTAGTCTCCTTCGTACTAGCATTTCACTTGCAGCTCTAGTCTTAACTCGAGCCTTTCCAGTCAAGGTGTCGGTTAACCAATGGTAAACACACAATGAGTCAGTGTGGAGATGCACAACATTAGTCTGCCATTGCAATGCGAGATTAAGACCTTTTAACGTGGCATCATTTTTCGGACGAAGCCAGCATGCATCTTCCACAACAACACCTAGTTGCTCCAACACGACACCTGTAGCCAACGAACTTGCGTCAACCCATGCATTTAGTTCGTTTCCAGACACTTGCCACTCACCCCGGGCAGGGTCATTCCTATGCACTCTGGACAACATTTCAGCCATCATTTGTTGGAGAGAATCATCATCCGCAACATCGTCCCATCCTTTTGTTACTGTAGTCACTCGTCTTTTCACCACTCCTGTTGCCGATCGGAGCCATCCACAGACAGGTAGATGTCCTACCAATTTACCACAGATAGAAAACACAGTACGTCTTGTTAATACATTGGGTAACTTTGGAAGTGGGCTCCCTCGTTTCCATCGCAACGTATTGCCCTCCTCCCAGACCTCGAGGCCTAGCACGGGCACTCCATCCTTTAGGCGCTTAGGGTCTTTGCTTATTAATCCAAACGCTTTCAGTTTTATTCGAACTGCATCCGCAGACATTATGTCCTCATTAACATAGATGTCATCTATGTAGGCTGAAGCAGCTTTTGCTGTGGTCTCATCCTGCATCAAAACAGTTTTAATAATGGTTGTCATAATCAAGGGTGCTACGTTTAGGCCAAAACCCAAACGTGTCAAACAATATAGTTTTCCCTTGAGTAGTACTGTCTGAAACGGCCATAATGACTCATGGACACATATCTGCAGGTAGGCCCTCTTTAGATCCAGAAGTGCTACATTGCTCCCTTTTTGACGCCACTCTCTCAGTTTAGCAGCGCACACATCTGCGTTTCCGGTAAACGCATCAACATGCCGATTCAACTCTCGGTAATCCATTACGGGACGAATTTTTTCTTTGGTAGGTTGTTCAACAGCCATGAGCGGAATTAATCCCTTGGGTGGTCCCAGACGTTCCTGTGGGTATGGTATTAACCAACCGTTGTCAATCCACATCTGAAGTTCTTCTTCATATGCGGCCCTATTCTTGGTAGAAACTGCATACTCTGGAATCGTGTTACACAGCCGATCTGGTTCCTGGCCCATGGCCCATTTCCACTTTGCAGTCCACACCCTTTCGTTGTCATCAAATGTAGCACAGAAGTCCTTTTCTTCAATCGACATGGCTGCACAGACGTCTTTCCCTTCTCCAAGCCTGATGCCTCTAGCTGCTGTGATTGTAACGCCTCCTAGTGCTTGTATTGCATCAATTCCAAGCAACATGTCGTAGCCAAGGGGTTTCTCCTGCATCACCAGAACGTCAACTTTAGCTGTGTCACCCGTCTCAGTGCAGATTGTGACTGTCCCTTCACCACAACATACCCGTGATAAGCCATTGATGGTCATAACGCCGACTGGGTTCCTCCGCCACACCGAACAGCAATGGGCACTAACTATAGACCGGGAACACCCCGTGTCTATAAGTGCTGAACACTGCACATCATCAAGTTTAACGCTAATGACAGGCAATCCTGTGTTTATTGGTTGGCAGGGGGCAAGCGTAGCGATAGTACCTTGCCCCCAACTTCGTTTCCCGAACAGTTGCGAGATATGTGCCCAAACTTATTGCAGCGATAGCATTGCACTGGTCTCTTTGATTGTGGATATACACCTCTCCTATCACTCCGGCACTCTTTAGCAAAATGATTGGCCTCCCCACATTTATAGCACACTGGGGTGGCATGCTTATTACTATCTGGAAGAGAGTCCACATTGCCTCCATGTCGAAAACGAGCTGCTGCTGCAATTGGTTCCTGTTCCTTACAGATGTTTCGAGCTCGGACCAATAACTCATCAGTTGACAATTCATCGATTCTTGATGATGCCCGCAACAGTTTACTGACCTCCTCGGGTAGGCCTACCAAAAAAGCACAGCTTAATATTTTATCGTTGACCCCACCAAACGGTACAGATAATTTTCGCAGGTCGGCTAGGTACACGTCGACTGTTTCCTTGGGTTGAAGTGTCCGGCTCGTGAACTGTTGCCACGCAACAAATGGATCTGTACCAAACGCTGTATACAGGCTCTGCTTGATTTCATACCAGTCTGGTTCATCCCCGAGTTGTTGGTAGACTGCATAGGCCCCTCCGGTTAGCCTCAAAGGGATAACTGTGGCTGGTTCTTTAATTTTGCACAGTTTACAGATTTTCTCTGCCTTTTCAATCCATTCAACGACAGCCGGTCCAGTGGTAGATCCGTCGAACTCGGGTATTAAGCGAATGTCGAATCTGTCCATTGTTAGTAACCGCACACCAAGCGCCGAAATAGCTTAAAACCAACACAAAGTCAAGTATCTGCAGAATGTCTTCTTGGTTCCTCCTCTTTTCTTTTCTCTCTCCCAACAATCGAACACAGCATATAATAACAAAACTCTAAAGCACGTCTGACAGCACTGACTTCTGCCAACAGTCTGCCCCTCCTCTTAACAACACAGGCTTTTTATATCGCAAAATCGTTCACCTCTATTTGCATATTCTTCTAACTCACGTGATCACTACTCTATCAATAAGAGTCTTGACCGTTTCTTTTCTTTCTTTTTATTTATTTTTGGTGACCGACCCGCACGTGGTCTATCCAGGTAAGTCACGCATTTCTCCACATATGAATACATAACAAAGTACTTATTTAGATAGCTCAATATTGCAACACTAGAGCTATAATTGTTTTTAAAGATACCACGTTAATATGAGTAGTCACCCAATTATTTACATATTTCAAGAAACTTTATACCTATTTCTATTAACTTGGCATCTTTAAAGGAAAGTACACACACACACGTGCGCACACACAAGCACACACACATACACACACACACACATATATATACATATGGTAGTTATTTGCTTCCCCACGAAAGCAAAATGTGACACAACGTCGTCAGACAAAACAAAAAAAAAACGCAAAAAAGAAAGACAGAGAAAACACGCTGTAATGATCATGTGTGCGTGTTTGCGTGTGCGCGTACGCTGTGAATTGTGAAGTAGTAATACGAACAATTCCATAACAGAAATACGTTGTCAGCGTTGGTCTGGCTCGTTGCTAAGCAACGACCTGGAAAAATGACCGGTCATTTTCATTTGCATACGTACAAAAATGCATAGCTATTATCAGTTGCCGATACTTGTAGAAAACATTTCGATGCAAAACCTACCCTAAAATACTGCCAGACACACCAAGGACCTTTGTGTGAAATTTCATAAACATCGGTCTAGCCGATTTTGAGTCTATAACGAACGAACTCACACACACACAGACAAAGTTGCATTCATATAATAGTATATATATATATATATTTCATTATAAATATGCATATATACATATATATATATATATTTGTATATATGCATATTTATAATGAAATTTAAGAATAGATAAATAAAAATAAATCTATATGAATTTATTTGTCAGTTCAGTGACGAGAATCATCGATAGAAAGACTGATGAAAACGTTATTTATATCCCTAAAGATAAAGAGAGTGTTTTATTTGCGTGTCTCCTTGTTAAACTGACAAATAAATACATATATGCCTATCTTTATTTTATCTTGTCTTAAATTTGATTATATGTTACGCTCAACCCCACAAATTGAACCTCTTCCTTCCTAATACATCCTTATATAAAAAATCTATCCATATTCTTTAATTTCATGTGACACACACAATTATATATATATATATATATATATATATATATATATATATATATATATATATATATATATATAAGTGACACTTGTGTGTGAGGAGGACACTTCTCAACCTTTATACTCAATAAATGTTTGATCTACAAAGTTGAAATTTGGTATATAGGTATTCATACATGTGGAAAACTATCTAATTGGTTTTCATCCGAAAAAGGGCTGCTAAAGAATAAAAAAAAAATGGTACCTGAGGGTAATCGGATTTTTAGCTGTTTATCATCTGTTTCATGACCAGGCATGCACAGTTATGAAACGTGACGGCTTCCTTATATTAAGAATAAGTAGATTTCAAAACCCTGTCAAAGGGTGTTGCAAGCTGGTCTAATGGTTATCGTATTTGACCCACTATCATTATGTTTTGGTTTCAATCTCAGCTCGAGTATTTTTTTTTTTTACTTACGAGGAGTTAACTTTGAAAAAACAGCATAATACTTGCATGCACATGTTTCAGTTTCTTTCCGCTGTTTTTTGTTTTTTTTAAAACTTTTTTTAAAATTCAATCTTCGCCCCAAACAAGGCAAATGCCACTTTGAAGTAGGGGGCTACTATTCGGGGACATAATTTGCGGGGGCATTTTGAAGGGAGATGAGTAGAAAGATGTTTGTTCACATTACATTTAACTTCTGCATATCAGTACAGTTGGGAAAGCAGTATCCCGGAAGGGAGTTCCAAAGACGTGCAGTTCTGGGGAAGAAACTATTGGAGTTAAACGCTTTCTTACACCTAGGGATCTCTACTGTAAAGGGGTGGAACTTAGTTGCTTGTCGGGTTTGTCGGGGGTAGTCACGTCGAGGAGGTACAAGTGATTGCAGTTCGTCAGAGCAGCAACAAGTATTTGTAGAACAGGCAAAGGGATACAATATTCCGTCGATGGGACAGAGGCTAAAGCTTAAATTAAAGTTCAGGACCTATCAGGTTAGCGACTCTTTTTTGAACCCTGTCCAGGAGTGAGAGACAAGCAGCAGATGCACCAGCCCTTCATTTTTTAAGGAATTTAACGGTATTTTCTGTTTAAAATAAATAATAAATTCGCATTAATTAGAATATGACATTTATGCGTATTTAACGACCGGACAACGCCGGGCAATCTACTAATATATATATATATATATATATATATATATATATATATATATATATATATATATAAAGTGGGAATGTGTGTGAGTGTGTGCGCGTGTGTACGGACAACTCAACCTATATACTCATATACGAATATTTAATTTACAAACTTGAAATCTGGATTATATAGGGTATTCAGACATGTGTAAATTTTTTAAAGTTTGTTTTCATCATAAAAAAGGCTGCTAATGGGGTGAAAATGTAGAAATTTGTATTCGAGAGTCATCGAATCTTTATTTGTGTGTCAACTGTTTCACTACTGAGCATACACGAATCATTCACATGGCAGATTCCTTTTGTTCAGAATGAGTAGGTCTGAAAACACTTTTAAAAATCGTATCAAGCTAGCGTCATGGTTATCGTACTTGACTAACTATCTTTAGCTTTGGGTTTCGGTCTTAACTCGACAAGTTTGTTTTTTTTACTTACAAGAAGTGAGCTGTTTATAAAAAAACAAACAAACACAAAAGCATAACACTCGTATGCACATATCTCAGTTTATTTCTATTTTTTTTACTTCATTTTTTTCAAAGGAATTTAACGTTACTTTTAATACCGGGCAACGTCGGGTACATCTGCTAGTTTATATATATATATATATGTGTGTGTGTGTGTGTGTGTGTGTGTGTGTGTGTGTGTGTGTGTGTGTGTGTGTTTGTTTAACACTATAAACTAATCATGTTTTCAGTCTATATTTCGGACAAATAATCGTATATATAATTTTCATCGTCTTTGTAATTTTTTCACCAAAGTGAGATATCGTATATGTAACTTCATAGGGAGAACGTTGTTATCTATCTCTGGTGTTTAATTGTTTTATGCAAAAACAATCTTGAATAAATGAATAAAACAATCTTGAATAAATTTTTACATACAAAACTAACATAATTAAAAGGACGTTTTTTATTGATTAAAATAAAACGCTGTATTTTGCTCTTGTATTAAATAAGCAGGCGTTTCTTGAAAAGTTTATATATATATATATATATATATATATATATATATATATATATATATATATATATATGCATATATATATAATCATTTCAACAAGAAAAGTACACAAAACTATTTCTAAATGAAAGACTACTTTTAAAAGGGCTCGCTATTACCAACGTGATTTAAAAATGAAGAACTTCGAAACAACTATCTTTTGAAAGAACAGAGAAGACCAAACCTAACTGTTTATCCAATTGTACTCTATTTGAGTATCTATTGCTTTCTCTCTCTCTTTCTCTCTCTCTCTCTCTCTCTCTCTCTCTCTATATATATATATATATATATATATATATGTATATATATATATATATATGTGTGTGTGTGTGTGTGTGTGTGTGCATACATGTATATTAAATTTATTTATATAAACATTGATGGCTACATATGTGTAAACATGTTACTGCAATCACCCGTGCTTGGGAGATTACGTCTTCATGCCCCGAATTACCCGCGAAAAAAAACAACAAATATATGTGTGAGCGCGCGTGTGTGTGTGTGTGTGTGTGTGTGTGTGTGTGTGTGTGTGCGTGTGTGCGCGCGCGCGCGCGTGTGTGCTTTAAATATGTGCAGTGGCTTCACTTGGTTTAGATTTCCTTAAACTTACTCAGCAGATTTGAAAAGACGCCATATTTCATGGCTTCAAAACTTTCTACTTGTTTCTTGTAAGGTTCAGCAGGAATTGAAATACACTCCAGCAAAACCTGTTGTAACAGTTAGTGAATTTCAAAATTCATATTTAAAATAATTTTCCCAACATAAAGGCCAACAGCATTTGCATAGTGATACACGTATTACTCATATGGGAAAGTAAGATAAATTATTAAATTTTAAAAGAAAAAAGAAGGGATTTATGTACAACAAATCTAAAAATCTTCTAGGAAACATTTACTTGAGATGCCATTTTTAGAGGAATGTATCTGCAACAACATTTTGAAAGAAATTTTCTCGGGAGAGATTAAGCTGTAATAATTTAAAAGAGTTATTTTGGATTAAAAAAAAGAAGATAAGCAACTGCTCCATGTATCGAACAACTGAAAGGTTTCGGAAATGATTTACTAAGATAGCTCTGAATATGACCTTCACATGCAAAAAGACATTTCATATGAAACTTGATGTACCAGTTAAAGATATGAATGACTTAAAATTCATATAAATGAGGCGATAAAATTCAAAGTTATTAACTTGCTAACCTACACACTTCCCGACCCAAACATCACAAAACTTATAAAATATAAAACACAAACTTAGTCAAATTTATAAGTTCTATCAATAAAGTATTACATAAACTAACGATTAGTAAGAATGTGGAGAAACTTTATATATATATATATATATATATATATATATATATATATATATATATATATAGAGAGAGAGAGAGAGAGAGAGAGATGTGTGTGTGTATATGTATGTGCGTGTGTGTCTGTATTTTGGCAGCATTCGGGCTTGTCAGCATATTTCGACAAATATGGCAGACAGTTTATACCTATATCTTTTTATTTTTGTTCTTTTTTAATTTCCGACGTAAGAACGATATAAGTGAATACGACAGATATATCGACCAGTCCCCTCTCGAAATCAGACAACACATACGGAAATTAGAAAGGATCAAACAAAAATATGCAGCCATAAATTTACCGTCATATTTAATGATATATATATATATATATATATATATATATATATATATATATATATATATACACACTAATCTGTAAAACCCAGTTCTTTACTTTCGCCCATCTCCCTCTGTCTTTCTGAATGTTCTTGTCTGTCTTCTATTTTTAATCTCACTTCCCTTCTTCCAATCTGTTTTAATATATCCAGTTAAAATAAAATCAAGTGTAATCCTCTTTTCATTGTCTGTTTAGAATTTACATTCAACTACCAATCAATGTAATGTTGCATCTACATTTTTAGAATATTAATTTCCTCTTTTAGATCCAAGCAAGTCAGTCATTGACTTTAATGCAGGGGTCGGCAACTCATTCGATTCCGCGGACCGGATCGTGTTATAATTACAAGTCGCGGGTCGGACGAAGGCCGTGCATGAGAAATTTAGTAAAAATTACATCTGCAAACCCCTCTTAACTTAAACACTTAAAACCATTTTTTAAAATAAACATTGAGAAATCAGAAAGATAAAAGAAAATCTAAAATTCCAAAAAAAAAAAAAAAAAAAAAAATCTAATAAAAATTAATTTTCCTCAACGAACGTCAAAATACTTCAAAATGAAAAAATCAAACGACGCGATATGGATGAAATTATGACTTGTATGTTTGAAGTTGTTATTGATTTTTCTACCGGAAACAAACCACCCGCATAAACAAATACGAAACACATACCCCCATACATACGAGTACAGATATTTGCAAACATATATACACTTACGTACGCACACCTGCGTTATCATCCAAACATTTGAGGCATGTTTGTATAATGCATGTATGTTTAACTGTCTTAAGTTTTCTGCTACCTCGTATGCCAACCCTTCTCTGGCCTCTTACGTTTTATCGTATTTTTCGCTTCTGTTATATTTTAATGTAACCAAGTATCATCAGAAATATGTATCCATTAATGGACATTAAACATAGACAACGCAACTTGGTAAAATAAGTCTCATGAAACATAACTGGCAGATAGTGTAATATTTTGGGTGTTGATTTGTAGCCATTCTATGGAAAATAATATGTAACAAATTCTATTTGAAGGTCGACGATATAATTAAATTAAGAAGTGTGGACAGATCTGCATACTCACACGTAATCATACGTGCTGGATACATATAAAAATAAATTATATTAATAACAGATGGGTATAGTAGTAAAAAATATGATTTATTAGCAGGAAGAACCGCAATTGCCCGGGATTGAATGATGATCAATGAATATTTCACACATTTCTATATTTTTATTGTCATCGAAATCCGTGAAATCGCCGGGAGTAAGCTTCACATGCCTCCATGCAGTAACTTAGCCCAAAATATATATTATTCTACATTGAACTGTAAACAACATACTGTTTCTTTTATAAAATTATTTTATATAAACTTCTTTCAAGTTAACGAAAAACAAACATTAAGAATTTACGTGCGGGCTTTGAAACTTTTTGCAAAGCAAACAAAAAAAAACAAAAAACTAAAAAACAAAAAACAAAAGAAAATAAAACACACACGCTATCAACTTACCCACAGTGGAATTTTCATCTCCCGTTGTTTTATCATTGTCGCTTAGCCACGGCATGAAAAAAATGGCTTTACCGATAATAGATAAATTAAAATAACGGCTTCGATTATCGGTTATTGGTAATTATCGGGGTATTTTGAGAGAAAACTTAACTAAGATCACTCTCAGAGTTATACACTAAAGTTCTGTAAATTTGAAAGAAAATCTGTTCAGCCGTTTCGGAGTCTATAAGGAACAAACTCGCACACACACAGCCAAAGTTGCATTTATATAATTGTAAAGGTTCAATTGAAAACATTGTTGGAATTATTTGTTTAAAAATACATAACAGCGACATTAAGTTATCACTGTAGAATTAATGGAAAACTTGGTTGTTTTTATTAATTGAGAGTGTCTCAATATTTGCTTTCAAACTTATTGATGCTAAAAGCAAAATATTATCAAAATTGTTATCAATCAATCTTGATGTCAAATTGTTCTTAGTTTGTTTCAATTTGAAAAAAAATGTTCACATTGGTAGGTAATTCCAAACAAAGATACCATCTTCAAATGAGCCATATATCTAACATTACGAGAAAATAAGGATATCGAAAATGTGAACTATTCATGTTTATTTTTGAAAAATATCATCACTTATGTATATGAGGCAAGTACTCGTTTTAATATCGGCTAAGCTCTGCTATACTAATTAAGAAATGTTCAACGTAGCTAGCCCCCCCATACTTTCTAAGCACTACAATAAATGCCTTGCTGAATCTTGCTTCCCTAATAGCTGGAAGATAGCCTCTGTGGCACCAATGTACAAGGATTCTCGTGAAAGAACAGACCCTCTCAATTATCGCTCCATTAGTCCCCTCCCCCTGGTCGCTAAAATATTTGAGACCTTAATTAATCAAGCACAAGTTCACCACCTCGTAAAAGCACATCTTTTCTTTGAAAAAAAGTATGGATCCAGGCAATGTTGTTCTACTGCAGATATTTTAACAATCATCTCTGAACGCATTTACCATGTACTGGATAAGGCGGGTGAAGCCAGGGATGTTGCCCTTGATATACTCAAGGTTTTTAACAAAGTCTGGCGCAAAGGGCTGCTAATGAAAATGAAATCGTACGGTATAATTGGACGTATACTAAATATAATTAGATCCTTCTTAGACAATAGAAGCATACATGTTGTTATTGATGGACGTACATCCAAGCAGTATAACATTAATGTGGGAGTGCCTCAGGGGTCGATTCTTGGACAATTATTATTCCTGATATTCATAAACGACCTCCCTGATAATATTGTGTCTGAGCTGGGTATATTTGCTGATGATAAAACGTTCTATAATAGGCATGAGGGAAGGACAGCTGTACATAAACCTAAGACAATGGCAGAATTGTTCGAAAATGACCTCCAGACTATAGTTGAATGGGGTCGCAAATGGATGGTAACATTTAATGCTAGTAAAACTAAGCTACTCTCCTTTAACAATTACAATACGTCTCTCCAACACTCTATATCCATGATAAATAGCACCCTACCTGAGAATTCTACAATCAAACTCCTCGGCCTAACATTTGCGGACAATATGAACTGGAACAAATACATTGAGGACATTGCAAAGGCTTCTGCAAAGAAGGTGGGTTCCCTCTATCGAGCTAGAAGACTACTCACACTTGAGAGTATCCTGTACCTTTACAAGGCCGCCATTCGCCCATGCACGAAGTATTGTTGCCACATCTGGGCTGGTGCATCTACCACTAGTCTCTTCCTCTTAGATAGGATCAACAAAATAGTTGCCAATATAATCGGTACCACTTTATCAACTAAGCTCCAGCCCCTGTCCCATCGCCGCAATATTGCATCACCGTGCCTGTTTTACAAATATTTTAATGGAATGTGCTCTGATGAACTTGTTTCACTTGTGCCCCCTCGACGTACATATCCCCAACAAAACCGCTTAGCAATAAGATCTCACCCCTTCACTGTTGATGTCCTTAAATGCCAGAAAGATTTTTATTTTAATAATTTCTTTCCTCGACTTTGGAATTCCCTTCCTGCTGCCTGCTGCCTGTGTGTACTGATATGCAGAACTTTACATATCTTGTTAATCTTCCCTAGACATGGCCCCAAATAGTAGTCCCTTAGGTCCAAGTGGCGATGTGCTTTGTAAGGGGTGAACATGAGTAAAAGAAAAAAAAGCCAGCCAACGTACGTAACAGACATAGACAAGGTCACAATATTCTGTCTAAGTAAAACAAAATGTTTGGATTGTTGATGATTCAATCCACGAGATAGAATCAGATTTACAGTTTCCATGACAACATTCATAACGTTTGTAAGCTTTAAGGAGTTGACTCACAATGTCTCTTGATAGAAAATGCAATGAATTATACAAATTTATGAGTAATTTCGATTTGTTCCTGTTAAAGTGTAACAAAGTACATTTTCCCCTGTTATTGCTTGAGCACCATCAGATGTGATTCCAATGATTTTCAAGAAATCAAATTCTATTACTGTCATCATTTTAACATAGCTTCATGAAAAATTACTGTATAAGAACTATGAAAAGTAACAGACATTTGTCGCAGAAACACAGCAACTTGTGTAATTTGAGTCTATGTTCGTATCGTCTGCAATGGCCAAATATTGCACTTCACTGCAGGTGTACATTATTTGATTCTGAACAACTACTGATATTTCTTCAATGCACCGCGTAATCGTCCGCAAAGACTGTTTTCTGGACAAGCAATACCAAGACTGCCAGTGAAAAATTGTTAAGAAATGAACATTTGCAAATAGTTTCAAAGTTTCAGCGATGCGTTTTAAAACTACATATCTAATACATTTTTAAAACTACATATTGTATTTGCTTCATTTTAGCCTTTTGCTTTCTATAAAAGAGACGTTTATTTTCTCAATGTTTCCTGATATTAAATATAGATATTCGTTCATAAATAATAATATATGCGAGTAAGTTCAAAACAAGATACAACCTGAATTGAATTCAAATTTTTTTTATCACATTAGTAGTCAAATTATTCCAGATAAAATGGGTATGACTTTAGGAACTGAAAATTAAACGTAATAAAACGAAATAGTTTTTTTTTTGTAAATAAGTATACGCACGCTATTTTCATTTGGATTTAGTTTTATATAAATAAATGACCAATTAAATTGTTGCAGAATTATTTTTATAAATATTACAAAATAAATCGCCAGTACGTTGCAAATCTTTTTCTCCTCATACATGCAGGAATATATTTTAGGATAGAGAGTTGGGACAAATACATTTGGCGAGATTTTATGCTACATAGCATCTAGTAATTCTCAATTTTGAGTAAAATGTTATTAATTGCTTCAAATTCACAATAATTTCACAATGATTTCCAAGTAAATTACATGTTTTAAATTAAAATGTGTAATTATTTTAAAAAATATTTCGTTTTACGTCGTGTCATTTTCAGTTCCGCAAACTCTAGCTGTGCAGCCCACAGACGCTCTTGGTAAAGATTACTGCAAAATGTACTTTTAAATGTATAAAACATATCGAGAGAAAATGGGCTTTAGATGTAAACAAACAGTAGATACGAAATACTATGAATGTATCTGAAGGTAAATGTTAGTAAAGTATATTTACAACTTGAATATTTTTACGAAACTTGATTTGTGTCGTGAAGTGGTTTGGAGGGATCTGTTATTCGCTGTAAAAAGATATGTTTCCTCGAGTTCTATCAGTCTTAGTCTCATTTTACTAGTCAGCTAATCAGCTAGTGGATGTTTGTTGCTGACTGAATTCTTTCCCAAAATTAATGATTTTATACTCTCTAAATGGGCCCAGCAGTGGCAAAATGTTCGAGGGGGGGTTCCTTTCTCCTCTCATTGGTCTCAACGCTTTTTGATAATTTACCCTTTTCCAAAATGTGGAAGAAAGGACTGTGATGCCTAGACTTGGCAGTTTAATGATCCTAGTGGTAATCTTGAACCCTTTCACTGAATTTATTTACTTTTGAATAAATCCGAAAAGCACTGATTTTGGCAAATAACAAAGTGTAGTATCTGTTCTGATACTACATCTCACCTTTTCTGTCCTCTGTGAGTGAAAGGGAAATCTTTAATGACTGAGACGATTTTTTATTTTTTTCAGATCCAGAGTGCCGTGCCCCCTTTTGGAGAGCTGGATTTTCCCCACATTAAAACCCAGCCTTGTGTCTAACTCTGCCGTCGTGGAATGCAAGTAAATAGGAATATTCATTTGTATTTTATTTCAGTATTTCTAATTTTATTCAGTTTATTTACAGAGTAATTAAGCTTGAAAAGGTGTGACACATGGCCCGTGTAAAACAAGACCGCAGGCAAAATATAACTGAACGGCTCTTGTTTAAGGAAAGAGGGATATGATGAGATAAAAATGATCCATTGAAAGATTACAGCATCGTACGTAGGGTATGTGGCAGGGTAAGAGATAAAGGGATCGATGTTGGAATAATAAAATAGAAAGCGGACTGAGACAACCTTGTCCATTTGAAACGGTCGGTCGGTTTCGTATAGGTAAACTGATATTCATCGTTTAAAAATCATTTTTTATTTACACATAGAAACGTTTTTTCTTAATTGAATGCTTGCTTACCTGATTCTGCTGAAGACTTTTTTCTCAATTTCTTGTCAACGCAAACTGTTTTCGGTCGGAACGTGATTGGGTATGGATTAACAACGACATCATCTTCACCCCTCCCCAGTTGTAGTCTCTTCACCTGGGCTTCCTTTTGCTGCTCTAATTTCAGATTTTCTTCTTCCCTTTCTTTGCTTTCAGCATCTGCCACGAAGAAAAAAATAGACATAACGATGAATAAATATACAATACATGATTGATCGTATAGTTTATAGTATTACCACACTGTGGTTGTGATAATCGATGTTCAAATCCTGGTCACGGCACCAAAATAATCATACTAGTATAAAACCATGTTTATTTCTTATGGGAATGTTGCCGGGATATTTTATGTTTAAATTGTAGTGTAAAGTTTTTACTAAGAATCTGGCAATTTTTATCACTTTCTTTCATGTGTGAAAAGACTAGTATTCTCTAAACTAATTAATTATCTTATTAATGATGAATAGACATAATTAATAGAGATCTTAAGGGGCATTTCATGCTTAGCAAAAATTAAAATTTTCCTTCGGTTATTGCAGCATTATTAACGATGTGTTCCGCGTGACCCATATACAGACTTAGCTTAGCTTCTTTGTAAAGATAGATATTCGTGAATTCATGAGGCGTGTTGCTGACCTTAGTCTTGGAAAGACCAAGGTTATTGGTAGAAGGAAAATAGTCAGCTGCAGTACTTGGAAAGAAGCTACTGGAATTGGGAGCTGTATGTTAATAAGGCATCACAACAGAATTTACGGAGACCATTAGACCATGTCAAACGAGTTGGAATAAAGAAAGCTGGAAATCCATGATACCATTTTTGAAATACATGAAATATTTGAAATATATAGTATTTATAGTAAAAAATGAGGATAGGAACATCACGTTTGTGAGACAGTGGTTGTAGGGAAGAAGAAAGGATGAAGTCAATTAAATTATAAATACGTTTTACACTTTATGAATAACTTTCAAATGGGACAGAGATTCAGCAGCCCAAATATGGCAACAGTACTCCATACATGGTCTGATAGTAAATTTGTAGAGATAGAGAATAGCATCAGGTGTGAGAAAGTGTTTAGAACGACAGACAAAGCCGATTTACGAAAAGCAATAAGACCAATGGATCTAATTGTGAGAACAAATCATCTAACAGGAAGAGAGTATATTATAGATATAAGCGCATCTAGAAAGAAATATTTTCAATTACAAAAACAACGATGATAAAAATAACATGAAAATTCTAAAAAAAAAGCCGTCTGACATTTCTAAAGAAATTATTTCCTATAGCAATCCAATGTTGAACGCTTAGGTAATTCCGAATAATATTATTCAAATTGATATAAATAATATTTTGTAAATTGAACTCTATTATTATAAAAGTTGTCAGATCGTGGCCGCTGAGGTTAACCTCCAGACTAAGAGTGGCAAGCGCAGAGCGGACGTTCGAGAAGCTGACCGCTGGCCTATGTCCAGCATTTCACATACGTTTACTTGTCCGCCACGTCATGTGTTTTACAAGACAAGCCTCACATGAAAGAGCGGAGTTGAAAGGCCAGAACATCAGAACACAACCGAGAAACGATTCAAATGGGGGCGGGGAAGAACAGAATTTTCAGACAAGGTGAATTGTTTGACTTGTCGACCAAAGAGGGAAAAAAGATTTGGATGTGTAAACTTATATAAACAGTTCGCATATCTGCAACAACAACTAAACACACACAACTGCATCTATTTATCTCTCTATCTTACTTTTATTTAACTTAAAGCATTGAAGAGCTACAAAATCGAAAATGGTGTCATTCAAACGAGCGACCTTTTGTGCTTCAGAATTTATTTTTCTACAATCACCACCATTCTCAATGCACTTTTGCCAACGATGAACGATGGCTGTTCATAGGTGTCCGGAGAAGCTTTGTCATACAAGGGTCTTTACAAAAGTAAAACCACCTATTTTTTTCACTAAGAAGTTGAAGAACCACAATAACAATAATGTTACCATTAAAACGAGCGAACTTTTGTGCTCCAGAATGTATTTTTCTACATAGTCATTAGATATCTCAACGCACATCTGCCAGAAATTAAATGACGCAGCTCTGCTTCTGAGGCAGGTCCATGCAAAGGGTTTCTTTCTCAAGTCTTACATCATCAATATCTTCAACAGAGAGATGAAACTTTCAGGTTATGAATGCAGAAGTTCAGTCATCATAACAATGCAATTTGCAATCGTCTCTGATACATTCGGGCGGAATATTAAAATAGGAGGCATTACTTTTGGAACGCCTGCCGTAGATATTCATGTATATTTTTAGCGCTGATGAGTAGCTGTACTGTAATAAGAACAAACAAACGCAAAGACCTATATATAAAAACATCAGTATTGACTGAAACAATTAGACACTTGTATAGCAAATAAACTGAACCTATTTTTGGATGAGCATAAAAAAATGAGTGTATGCTCCCAGAGTGTCTGTTCATATAATAACAGTGCATGTTATAATATAAATAAATATTTATAATTCTAGTATTGCACTATCGAGTTATCTAAATAACTTTGTTAATAATATTTATATTGGGAGACATTATTGCAAACTTATTTCAAAGTATACTTTTATATATATATATATATATATATATATATATATGGAAAAAAAAACAAAGATAAAAGTGCTCAATACGTTAGTAGAGCCAAATATGTTTTATTATTACAACCGCAAGTGTATTAACTTAATTCCTTACAATTTGTTTCAATATACAGGATAAAAATTATCCGTCCATATCGTCAGATGATTCAAATTAATATATATATATATAGTAAGTTATAACATATATATGGCGATTAAGCTACACTGAATATTCCGCGTTTCATCCACTCTAGGACTCTTCAGGCTTATGCGCATAAGCCTGAAGAGTCCTAGAGTGGATGAAACGTGGAATATTCAGTGTAGCTTAATCGCCATATATATTTTATAACTTACTAACTAGCTCTACCTACGTATTGAGCACTTTTGAAGCAAATACTTACGCATAAATTTATACTTTTGTATGTTAATTTTATGTGAGTAAATGAAGTATATATATATATACATATATATATATATATATATAAGAGAGAGAGAGAGAGAGATCAGCAGTAATTATCATTTCCTAAACTGATAGTTGCGTAAATATGAAATACTAGTGTCTAAAGATACAAAAATGTTAGTATTTATTTAAATATATAATAGTTATAAAGCCTGTTTATGAAATGAAAGTTGAGTTAATTTTAGGTAATAAAGAAAACGAAGTCCAGATGAAAATGCAATATTCAAACTTTCAGCTGTTGACTGTGTATGTCCACCCAATTGATATTTGTAGACATTTAAATTTTCCTCAATTCTTGTGTTAATTGTTTATAGCCTTAAAGTCAAGTACAACTTTGTGACAAGCTCCGAATATCCAACCCAGCAATAATTATCACTTACTAAATTGATGTTCCCGTAAGTAAGAAAACACTGGCATCTGTAAGTATAAAAGTAATTCTTAATACTTATATACATACACAGACACAGACAGACAGACAGACAGAGACACACACACACACACACACACACACACACACACATATATATATATATATACAGACATGACAGAAAATAATAGGCACCCATAGAAACAGTTGATTTCAATAAACATATAAATTATAGAATAAAATTTAAAACATTAATGGTCATAAATTTAATTACTAATATTTGGCTGACCTTTTCTCTGCTGAAAATAACCTTACACTTAGAATCGTATTAATCAATTAGCAATGCCATCTTTAGGAATTTTCTGCCATATCTGACGCAATAATGCTAAAATTTTAAGCTTAGAAGATCGTTTCCTTTTCTTTTTGCAAAGATTCCGGTCTACACTGCATGTCAAATTATAAACGAGATAACATTTTTTGTACCAGTTTCAGAAACTTACCGGTAGTTACCGGTAGTTTCGTATCAAATGCTTCGGAAACGTTGGCAATGCTGAGCTGCGCGTACTGTGAAATTTTCGCCGAATGTAAACAACTTGCTATTGTAATTGCTGAATCCACGGTATTTGAGGTGCATCAAATTATTAACAAGGCAGTTTGTTTCGCCAATAAATTGGTCGTAAAGGTGGTTTGAGTAGTTCTGAAAAGAGTTCTATTACAGAACAACTAGCAAAATGTAAAACTACCTTCAGAATATCGAAAATGATATGAAGGTGCCATCAAACTGTAAAGAACGTTGTCAAGGACCCTACAAAGTTACGTAAGACAGCTGGTAAAGGTAAATCTAGTGTTGTTTTACGCCGTTCTCTACTCCAAATTACACGCGAAGTTGTTAAGAACCCTGGGCACACAAGTCAAGGAGTCTTTGACCAAGCCGGATTAAAGAATGTCTCAAAAAGTACTCGATGTCGCCTTCTGAAAGAAGTGGCAAAGTCTGTTAAGCCTGTGAAAAAGTCTCCATTAAATCAACATTACATAAAAAACCGATTGAAATAGGCAGAGGAAAACATGAAAACGGATTTTCATATATATCCGTTTATATGAAAGACGAGGATTTTTCTGTTTTGCACATTTGGGAAAAAGGCAAAGTCGCAACAAAATGAACTTTTGTTTTCATCTTAAAAATATTTCTGCATAGATATGTAACTAAAATGAAAAAAAATAGAACAAGTGACATTTTAAACGCCCTTCCTGTAAGCAGTAATATAGTTGAATTTGCGTTGCCACGGTTGCAATACAACATCCTCTACAATAAACACCGACTACCTTTCTGCAGAATAACGCTATTTTCCAAAAAGTTTTCCTCTACAACTGAATATACAAGGTCTTACGTTAAAAAACTGCATATCAGAAAGTTTATCCAATGAGAGCTATTACAGTGTAGGATTTGCAATCTATTAGCCTGTCCTCAACTATAAATACGTGATCGCATTGTCAATAAGATTACTATCAGGTGTTTCCAATTTATTCGAACCAACCACTTGGAGAGCTACAAAATTCATTTCTTAAAGCCCTATCAAGCCCCCTCTCAGACAAAAATGTAGGACATTAAATGCACACAAGCTCCAACTAATTAAGCAGATGTCATAAGTGAGTGGATCTTCGAATAGAAAAAAAACATTTCCAAAAAGATGGTGAAAGAAATATCATAGAGAAAAGAAAATTAATTACGAATATTCAATGTAGTTGACCCAAACAAAAATTAGCTGCATCAATCTAGTCAGAAGCTTTGGATTTTAAAGAATTCCAGGTAAAGAATGGTAGTATTAATCTAGTCACGGTCAGCAGAACAGTTTCTCAGGGTAAAACGAAAAGCTATGACTAAAAATCCTAAGAGGATTAGTATATTGTAGCGATATTATAGAGATTCCGGTACCCGATTGGTTCGTGCTCATCACTGTCTAAATATAATTGCCCAAATCTAGCATACCCTACAATAGGGTATTAATGTCGGGTGGTTTTAATATTTGCTGTCTTTGCACTTATTACTATCGTTACATTATCTATTTTTGTTATTGCTCACCATTTGTATAGCAACTTTAATATGGTGTGCCATTTTTGGATCGCAGCGATGACATCCTGCGCACCACGTAAAACCCCTATTGCCATAGAGATGAATAAGGTACCGAATGACGCCCCCCTTCTACGAAAGGTTCGGTCAGATTTAAACTCCTGAAGATCATTGACCTTAAAGAGTTTCTTGAACGAGACCGGACGTGTTCTCACCTTGTGACCAACAAAAGTCTACTTGTGGATTTATCAAGACTTGAAAACAATTTCAAGGACATTGCAAATGTTCATAATAAATCGCAAGACAAAGTGATCAGAGTTAAAAATGGGTTTGCTATTAAGGTAGTTTCTATCAGAGCATCGGCCACAATCATCAAATGCCGAGGATATCACATGTGAAAAGTTCGCAAAAGAAAATCTATGCCAGACATATCACCTTATACACTTTGGATGGAGAAGTGGGACGTCAAAAGACCTCCATATGTGGAGGATAAAACCTTGCGGCATTCCCCATGAAAGATAGAGACATAAAGTCCATTATCTGCAACAAACATCTATTATGACGTTTGAAGTCCGTCTGGATAATGCGTTTTCGGAAATCCCTTACAACTTGGAAATAAGGGATGAAAGGATCCATCATAATCGTAGGTCTTAGTGTTGCACACCTTACTGCTGATTAATGATTTTAGCATGTGAAAACTCTACAGAAAGATGGTTCCAAGATGGCTAAAAAATAAGAAGCATCTTCTTGCATTAGATGCTTAAGGATCTTAAAAGGAAGACAGACTTGAATATGACCAAAAAACCAAGCACTAGAGTAGTTAGTGAAATTCTTTGAAAATAGTCATGTTGCTCACACTTTTCGATGAGGAATATCGTGCAAAGAATACTTCTCTCACAAACCAAAGAAATCAATAAGCCAAAAAAGATTCATTAGGTGCTGTAGTGTAGCAGATTTCAAATTAGATCTTCGTTTATATTCAGCAACCTCACAAATTCGCTTATTTTCTCCTTCATTCCTCGCATTCTATGAACGATGTTTCTGACAAAGGGAAAAGGATTGGCTTGCAGAGTCGGAATCTATTTCAACATTTGTTGTTGGCTAGATTATGATTTTTAAGAAAAGTTTTGCAAAAAACATGGCCGTTTCACCATGGCAATGCACCTGATCATATGACTTTGTATAAACAGTTGATGGCCAAGAATATCGCCATACTGGAGTAAAATTTACCAGAATAAGCTGTTCCTTTTAAAGAGAGGCCATCAAAAGCCGCTATGACAACTTTTATGCTTCGCAGAAGAAACTATTTCGTGCCCATGCGCGTAGTGGGAAAGTAGAAAGGTGCGTTGGACTTACCAAAGATACTTGTTTTAAATTGAAATACCATATACGTTGAAATCAAAATAAATTCTCTCGTAATTTTCACAAGCATGTAAATATAGAAATTTAAATACTCTGAAATGCTAGATAAACCCGTTAGTATGTAAATAAGTATGCATCCGCATTAGAACTCTAGTACGAGTCTAAAGATTTGCACGAGATATTGTACAGGAATTCTAGATATGTGCACAAAATGCAAATTGTATGCGTTCGTTAACTAATTTTAGATTATAAAATTTGGAGATTGACACGATGGAATAATAACTCCTGTCTGCATAGTTTCCTTATATTTCTTTTATTAAAAAAATCTCTAAATAAATATATCACCGATTTTCAGATTGAAATAATAGTAACCTTACACAAGATCAATTAGATCCTCTAAGACTGATGGAAGAATCTTAGAGAATTAACGTGCCTATGCTCAGAACTTCAGTTGCATCATTTTTTTTACACCATGATCATTAGTTTTAAGTACTGTTTAAAAGTTAATTATTCACTTTGCCTTAGAGACTTACTGTTAAGCTGAAATCGAGGTGATACATGAATTAAAATAAAATTCATGCTTTTAAACTATGTAATAAATATACTTGTGTGCGTGTACGTGTGTGTGTGTGTGTGTACGTGCGTGCGTGTGTGGGTAAAGAAAGTGCATATCCTTTGAGATGCAAGGTCACAGAACGACGTGAGGCTGCTCACATGATTGCATCTTTTGTGGTTCGTTCTTTTCTGAGTCTTTAGCTGCTAAGGATTCAAAGTTAAAGAACAATTAGACCTTAACAAGGGTAATCGACTCAAAATGTTTTTTTTTACGCATGCACAAATATACATTTATACGTTAAAGTCGGTTAATTTTTAACTATTTCTTCTTATCTGTCTGATGATGACTGAAACGGTAACAACTAAGGCTGGAGCGCTAAATGTCCTCGTTTGGATTCTAACTTATGGCACCAAGTCAGATTCCTTTTTACTTTTGTAAATCACTACTACATATTGGGTACAGTATAATAATCAATAGATCATTTGCTCTATAATAATCAATACGGAATCTGCATAAATAAAAATTTAAGCGTATTTTACGGCCAGGCAACGATCGATGGCCTACTAGTACAAGAAAGAAGAAAAAAGTGGTTGTAACAACAACAATCGAATCAAATTAACATAGAACAAATCTTCCTAAAAGGATCTGAAGTTCATCAGCCACGCCGCAGTGTCAAACAGCATATGTAGCATGGTTAACATAGAAAGGTTCTGTCCGTTGGCCTGTACTGCTTAAGTACTGAAGTAGCACATGTATCGTTAAGCGTGTACATTGAATGGACGCATCTCTAGAAGATCCGTTTTCGTTTTGCCACGTTTAAACCCTAAATCCAGAATACGGCTAATCGGTGACTCAGTTTTCCTAATTAAAATAATAATGTTCATAGACTTAAAGTTAGCAAAACTTACTCAGCTACTCAGCTAATGGGTTAATGAGTGTTGTTGACTTTGTAATTAGATTGTGGACGCTGGAGATGACAGCTTCCGTATTACATCTTAATGTAATCATGGAAGTATTATTTAAACGCTAATTAAATAAAGTCATATTCAAGAATAGATGTTAATTTAAATGTTTAATTAATTAAGACACACGTTTTTGTGGCAGCATATTTATGATATAAATAATACAGTGTGCCTCTTTCTTTCTCTCTCTCACACACTGGTGTATGTAGGTATAAGATAATATATATAATATTCTGCTTGTTGCTTCCTTACTTAATCCGTACGTTACACTTTGAAAAGGCCAAATACAATTTTTAAATAGGACCAAATTCGCAAAATTTGGCCTTACAAAGGCCTATTGTGCAACCTTGAATAAGAATATAAGAGTGACCTCCCTTTAATGTAAACTAGTTTTCTAATATATTATTTTAATTGGAATTCATTATTGAGATGAATATTATTTATATTAATTTATTTATTGCGGACTAATATTCTCATCTTTATTAGTTGTTGTTTCACGACGTATCGGCCAACTATTCCTCTGGCCTTCGTCAGGTGGTAACCGCGACGGATAGGAACTTTGAATCTCCTAACTGCATTCTCAGCAATCACTGCCATCCGTAGTTTTCTAATATTAGTATAATAATATATTATCATTGTTGTAATGGCGTGATAAAAATTTTTTAGTAATTCCGACGTGCAGCCTGTTTTTCACCAAAGGACGAAGTCGACAAGACGTTACGTAAAAAAGAGAAGATTCAAAAGAAAGAAATTCAGGTAAAAAATGGCACCGGAGATAGAAATAAGGAATATAAAAATTAATTGCTTGTGCATACACTCTCTTTCGCTCATTATAATATATAATCCTAGTCAAGCTAGAAGTCACCACCAAACTGGACTGATATTTATTATGCTTGCCCCTTTTTATGTTCTTTGTTTTTGCCCCAAATAACTTGTATTATTTACCAGCTACTAAGAGGCTCGAAAGATATAACGCTATTGTGTTGGCCATTTTTCTTAGTCTCACATAACGCTCAACACTTGTAATTTGTAAACCAATTTTATCCATTTTCTGTAGTATAACATTTTTAAAATAATTTTTTTTGTGGTGCAAGAACATTAAAAGCAATGGCTGACAGCGATTAAGTCATTGCATTAAGTTTACATTTTCAAGACTAAACAAAATAAATTGAATTTAGGTAAATATGGCAGTGATAACATTTTATTCAGGCTTTTTCAGATGATTATTTTTATAAAATAATTATGAAATAAAACATTTTTTATAGAATAATTATAAAATAAAACGTTATACTTTTTTCTTTTCGGTGCTTCTACAGAATTTGAATCTAACCAAACCGACTTTTTCCAAATTAAAACTAAGAAGAACATGATCTGCCAAGAGGTGTTAAACTGAAGGAGCAAATTAAAGATTGTCTTTTACAAAGCGATTTTTTTATTTGTATTGAACTATGTAGCACAATATTACTTTCTGAGTATTTAATTAGTACTTATGAATTTATTTCTCTTAGGCCAAATTAATATTTAAAATACAGTTATGTATTTTAGGATGGATTCTTCCAGCACATAAGTTATGAATTTGCGAGATTTGTTTTGCTTTAATTAGATGCAAATGTTAATATTAATAATATTAATTTAACTTTTTAATTTGCATTTTATTTTATTTGATTATGTTTTAAATGTATAATATTTTCTTAAAACGATCTGACAATTTTGTCCCCCCGCACCTTGTATCTATAAAAACGACTCACTAGAGTCTAACTCAGCGAACAATGGCACATTACGACGGTTTAAAAAATCTTGTTGAACGCAGAGCTTAATGAAGCAAATTCCATTCAAATCACGTCGGAAATGACTCAAGGAAAACAGCCCATTTGGTTGCCGTAAGAATTACATATGTAAACTTTGCCAACTGAGTTCTTTCTTTATTCCAGTTAGTGAGAGGGGAACCTATCGCCATACTTTTCCTCAAACACGTCGATTGAACTTATATTAAGCAGAATACTTATTACTATTATTATTATTATTATTATTATTATTATTATTATTATTATTATTATTATTTAATAGAGAGTAGACAATGCATTGTGGATGCGTTATCGGCAGCTCCCGTAATCGCTTCTCCTAATTTGTCTCTTAGTCTTCATTTAAAATGAGTGGTTTTTCGACAAAGGGAGTAAAAGAAGCTGTATTCTAGTTAGAAACTCAATTACAGGAAACCAAACCAGACCTATTATTCCTAAGCGAAACTGGAATTAGACCGAATATTTCCCTAGATGGGTTCGTAATTAAAGGATACTCTAATTAAACATCAAAATCTGACCCCAAGATTGCCATGGGCATGAAATATGTGCCTACATTAAAGATGGCTTTTCATGTGGTAGGGACATATCCAGAGAAGATCCTAAATTACCCATATGTGTTTCCGGGTTGCACTTGCTCACACCACTGTGTTGATATTTGCCCTTTTCGCCCCCACTACAGTGAAGTTATTATCTTTAAGAGCATATCTGATAAAATTGACCACATCCTATCTACTAATCCGTCACAATGTGGAATAGTTAGCCAACTCAAACAATAAAATTGATGAGAGGAGGTTCTGTCACGATTTCTCCGTTGCTTATGACCTAATATTGTTCACGAATCCACCCGTGTTCCCGACACTGACGATCAGTATGCAAGTTTCCTAGCACCTTTTCTTGCTCTACGCTATGTTCTTCTTTCTTTCTGTCTCCGCTAGAGTCTGTCTCAGTAAAGATAAAAAACAAAATGTAATAATTCCTCAGACGTACCTCTCCATCGTACAGTATATCGATACTCTATGACTGACTGGGATAGGTCCCGTACATTTTTTTATCAAGGCCCGGAGGCCACTCAGGGATAAGGGTTATTGTGTGTACAGTAATCAATGAAATAGTATTGTAGTAATCATTACTATTGGAGATTTGATAGAGTGTCTTACTTAAGGGGGCGGTTTGTCAGGAATTTGTTTATGTTGGATTTGAAGACATCCAAATTGTAGTCAGGTGGGAAACAGGCAAACGGAAGAGAGTTCCGTAGTCGTGCACTTCTGAGAAAGAAGCTCTGCTCATCGAATCTACGTTTGGATTTAGGCACAGATAAAGAGTGGGGAAAATTAATGACAGTAGTTTCAGCCAGACGGGTGTTTATCGTGAAAGATAGGCGAGGGGGATCAGAGATTGGAGCTCAGACGAGCACTTGTCATAGAAATAATGATAAAACAAAGACAGGCTCGCAACGTCTCTTCTGTGGGAGAGAGGCTGCAGGGAAGAGAAAAGGGCATCGCCCACTAAGCTGCGAAGTCTATTTTGTACTATGTCAAGGCAGGATAGGCTCTTTTAGCAGCTCCTACCAAGATGTGGCAGCAGTACTCCATCCTTGGACGTACTTGGCTTTTATAAAGATAGGGAATTGCATCAGTAGGGAGATATCTTCTGGAGCAGTAGAAGGATCCCACCATTTTCCCAGCGTCCTTGGCAACAGACCTGATGTACGTGTTCCATTTCAGATTAGGAGTAAAGGTCAAACCCAGAAGCTTGTTAAAACGTGGAGCCTCGCCAAGACGAGAACCATCCATTTCAATTGATGCCAGATGGGAGAAGAGCGTTGATGACGTAAAAATAGAAGCTGTGCTTTGGATGCATTTAAAGTGACCAGCAACCTCTTCCCACACTGTACCACGCGCTCAAGATTAAAGAAGAGAGAATTAGAGAGAACTGTGTCATTTACGGCCTTTGATGTGTTGCCATAGATGGTCGCATCATGAGCATAGATGTCAACGAATGATTTAAGTATGTGTTTTGGGAGATCATTGATGTAGATCAAGAAGAGAGTTGGGCCCAGGATGGAGCACTGAGGGACTTCAGCATTAATACTGTGGGCCTCTGATTTCAGCCCATAAACCACTACTCTTATGAACCTATCGGAGAGAAATGATTTAATGATTGAGAAAACATTTCCAGTGATACCGTAGATGGAAATCTTGTGACTGTTGCATTCCATGTTTAAAAAGTACGTGTCCTCTATAAACTCTGTGTATCGCTTTATTGCAGGCCAATAATTTTTTTTTATTTTGAAATTGCTATGAAACGCAAAAGTGAAATTTGGTATAACACTGGAAGAACATAACAAGGTTCCTTATTTCCTTGATTTTTGTGGAATTTTAACAAATATGTCGAAAGTTTTTCTATTTTCTGGCTATGTTAAGTGTGTATCACGTTATTGCAGGTCTCCCAAAATACATAGAAATGGTCGATTCGGAGCTAGTGAAATTGTACGAAGTATTGCAGGCAAATAACAAACAGGATCCTGAACAGAATCGTGTGCTTTATACCAACCATTAACAATGAACCTGAGGTAATCTCGTCAGCATCGGACAAAGCCAAAGTCTTTGCCAAGAATTTTGCAGCTAATTCTACCCCATTGCGATCAAAGCCCCCTCTCCCCCTATTTCCTTCTGTATCTGAAAACACGTTATGCGACATTAAAATATTTGTGCGTGGTGTTGCAAAACTAATCAAAAACCAGTAACGCAACTGGCCCTGACGGCAGTCCAATTAGAGTGCTGAGGAAGCTTCACCTAGAAATAGCTCCCATACTTATCAAGCTATTAATTCGTTGTCTTAAGGAGAATTGTTTCCCAACACTATAGAAAAGCTCATAAGTATGACCCGTATTTAAAAATTCAGGTGATCGGTTATCTCCCTCTCAATACAGACCAATCAGTCTCCTGTGCCTCATGATTAAGTTGCTGGAATCTGTTTTAAATAGAGAAGTTGTCCACAACTTCATCAAAAATAACCTCCTCAATGACATGCGATATGGATGCCGTTCTGTTAGATCTACAGCAAATGTGCTAACAGTTATATATCATAGGATTATCGAATCTCTTGACGGATGCTTCCTTTCTAGGCAATTTCTCTTGACATATCAAACGCCCTTGATAAGATATGACATAAAGGTATACTCCATAATATCTCACGCTATGGTATAGCTGGATATGTCGTTTCAATTATAAAATCATTTCTCTTTGATAGGTTCATAAGAGTAGTGGTTGATGGGCAGAAATCAGAAGCGCACAGTATAAATGCTGGTCCGTCAGGAGTTTCTCCTTGGCCCAACTCTCCCTCTGATGTACATCAATATCCTAAAACCATTTGTCGACATTTATGCTGACGACACTACCATCTATGGCAACATTTTAAAGGCCGTCAATGACCAAGTTCTTTCTGATTCTTTTTTCTCTTAAATTGAGCACATGGTTCAATGGGGAAAGAGGTGGCAGGTTAATTTTAATACATCTAAAATCAAGCTTCTATGTTTACATCATCAATTCTCTGATCCTGTCTTGCAAGAATTGAAATGAATGGCTCTCGTCTTGGGGAGGCTCCATGTTTTGACAAGCTTCTGGGTCTGACAGTTACTCCCGATCTGAAATGGAACACATATATCAAATCCGTTGCCAATCTCGCTGAATAAATGGTGGAATCATTCTACCACTCTAGTAGATATCTGTACTTGTATAAGAACCAAGTACGTCCAAGGATGAAGTACTGTTGCCACATCTGGACAGGTGCTGCTAGAAGCAGGTTATTCTGCGTTGGTAGAGTTTTTTACCGCTGTAACTTCTTTCCCACAGAAGATGCGTTACGAGCCTGCATCTGCTTTATCGTTATATTCATGGCAAGTACTCGTCTCAGCTTCAACCAATGGTCTCCCCTCGCCAAACTTTCACGAGGAACACTTGTTTATCTGAAACCACTATCAATAATTTCCCCCACTCATTATCTTTGCCTAAACCTAAACGTATATTCCATGAACAAAATGAACTGCATGTCTGTGTGTGTGAGTAATGTGTATGTGTATTTCAAAAATGATGAATGAAAACCAATAAAACGAGAAATAAATACATAATCCTTATGAAGATTACGTTTCGGGATAACCAGCTTCATATACCAAAGTATCATAAACAGCAAGGCATATGCAATACACCTGTGTACGTAAATTGCACAATTGTATTGCTGCTCAGGAATCTGAAATCATTAATGTATATTGAAACAAAAAAGCAAATTTTATGATCAACACAATTTACTGACTATAAATGTTACATTTCTTGTACTTTTTACTGTAGCTGCAACTTAGTTTAAATTTTATAAATCAATCAACTTTTCTAAAAGTTTTAAGAATTAAGTATAATTTACCTATACTAATACGCAAAAAAAACAAATTATAAAAATACTTGCAATTAGAATTTTGAAGACTTAAGTCATTTTGATTTATATAGGTGAGAGCCTATTAGTAGGCATTAAAATGATTGAAATTCGATCGAATTTTTCGAAATTGTATTTCATTATGAACATGTTTAAGCAAACTACCGTCAGTGTTTCTAAATAAAATCATTGTTTATTCACTTTTTTCGGACTGTTATTATCATCTTCATAGTTGTTGTTTCACCACGTTCTGGCCAACTCATCCTCTGGCCTTCTTTAGTGGATTAAGGCGTTGAATCTCTACCGTACCAGGTGAGCATTGTCGTGTGATAGCGGTTTCAATCCTACCCAAAGTAGGCTCCAGGATTAGTTAGCCAAATTGTGGTGAGACAACAACAACAACAACTATGGAAGGCAGTAATTGCTGAGGATACAGTTACAAGACTCAGAATTCCTATCCTTTCACGGTTAACTACCTGTAGAAGGCCAGAGGATGAGGGGGTGAAACAACAGCAACTATGAAGATGAAGATAACAGGCTGCAAAAACCAAAAAAAAAAAAACACAAAAAACGAATACACAAATTATGAAGCCTCATCCTTAAAAGAAATAAAATTTAAATAAATAAAAATCATTGTTAATTGTTCACCATGAATGATTTTCCCCAACTTTCTACGATTTTACGGAAATTAAATTAAATCAAATTAAATTGCACATAAAATACAAAAGTGCTTAAACTATGAACATATTTAATCAGCGTTAGACATCGTCTCTTACGGAAGTCTATCCTTTATTGCAATGTTTAACGCAAAATAATCTAATTTCGTGAGTAAAACTGAAAAAATATATTCTTATATGTAAAACACTTAATTCCATAAATCTAAATTTGCATTATTGTTTTGTTTTTAATTGTGCGAACACTATTGATTAACCATTACATTTTTAATTCAATTTTAAACAGGAAAGAACACTTGCTAATTTCAATGTAAAATGATTCACTTTGCAACTACGATCTTTCTGATGATAGATGATATACAATGATGTGTTGGCAAAAATGGTTTAAGCTGCCATAATTTATGCAGACAAAATAATGTAGGATGTTTGACAATTCGAAAAGCGAATAGTCTTTACAATCATGAAATCAAGTTCCTAAAGGGAAATAAAATGAAAATCTGAATACGTTGTTTAAGTTAATTTCAGTAATGATATACTTGTGGTCGCATAAATGGTATGATGTGAAAAGTTAAAAAAAATGTATGAAATTAACGAGAAATTAATATGCATGAAAATTACTTATGAAAGTTTAAGTATTGCAAAGTTGTATTAATAATAGAAGTTTTCCCTTACTTTCTTTTTCACCCTCATCTTTATTGACATGATAATGTAATAAAGTTAGAACTTTATATAGAACTTTAATTTTTATCTCTCTATCTTTTTCTCATGTATATATATATATATATATATATATATATATATATATATATATATATATATATATATATATATATATATCACGCGGTTAATGGATGCCGAATGAATACAGTCTTTGCTAATCGAGCCAGAGATGGCTCGTGTTGTCGAGTTCGAAATGTCGACTTGTGTTAATCGTGACACCCTGCACTGAAGATTCCCGAAAAGAAGGAAAAACTGTAGGTATTTAATTATTATAGTGAAAAAAAAGTATATATATATATATATATATATATATATATATATATATATATATATATATACTAGCAAAAGTACCCGTCGTTGACTGGGTTCAAAAACAGCCTCCAGAAAATGGACTCTGATTTATGAAAGTATAATAGGTTATGAAAAAGAAGGGTTGTAAAGAGATAGCTTGAAATTTGGGGGTATGAAAACCAAAGCAAAATATGATGAAAGTAAAAATAAAATAGATATACTCCATAATTTATTATAACATACCTGTTCACACTGAAACACCTATCACAATATTCTGTGGATCTATATTAAAAAAACTTGTTAAACTTTGTGACATATTTCCATTCTATGGAGATCAGGCGCGAACGAACACCCCATAATTTTATTATACCATATTTCTTTAAACTGAAACATAATTATCAAAGTATACTTACGCAGATAGATATGAAAAGTCTTTATTAAAGTTTGTGCCTATTTCAATTCTATGGAGGCCAGTCGCGAACACAGACCCCACAATTTTATCATACCATCCCTATTTAAGTTAAAACATACTTATCAACGTATTATTATGTACATCTATATAAAAAAAAAAACTTGTAAACGTTTTTTTTTAATTTTTAAATTTTTTATTTCCATACTTTGTGAACCAGGCACGAACGCAGACCCCACAATTTTAATGAACCACCGTTTTGCCAGATCAAACTTACCCATTCCTGTGTCTCGATACATCTTCTATCATTTTATGTGATCAGTTTTCTATAATAGTCAACCATATAGGAGCCTATTCCTGACCAGATACACACACACGCACACACGTTCAGCTTTATATATATATATATATATATATATATATATATATATATATATATATATATATATATATATATAAATATATATATATATATGTATATATATATACATATATATATAAATATATATATATATATATATATATATATATATATATATATATATATATATATATATAGGTTCACCCCAAAAACCAGGCCCCAACTCTAATTAAGCCCGTTTCTTAGTGATTCGTCCGAATGAAATGGAACTTTTGTCATAAGAAGTTTATTATATTTAAGGATCTTTGGCCTTTTTTTCTCCGTTCTACAGCATATATTCTAGATGGCCTCCATTTAGCTTTTGTTTTTTTGGGTCACCCTGTAAATATATATATATATATATATATATATATATATATTTATATACACTTGTGCCCGATATTATTCATACCCCACCTTGAAAATTGAGTTTATTATGTGTAACTTTGTAAGAATTTATTGTTTACGTCCATATTGATACATATTCTTAATAAACCTCTTCTGATCATTTTCGTCATTTTAAAATCTCGGGATACTTGTAATAAAAGAAATATACAGCTATTTATAAAATCTGCAATGTTCAAAAATAATCATACCCCCTTATTTTTTCAGTATTAATCGAATTTCTAACTGTTTGTTTCCTGTTTGATTCTTATTTTGAATGCTTTTATACAACCTTTGATTAATTTCATTTCGTTTTTTGCATTTTTCAGAAATTAATATGATATCAACTGAAAACCAATAAAAGAATAAAAATTATTAGAATGGGGAAGAAAAAAGAGCTTAGTAATGATCTTGGGACTAACATTGCGAATTCACATAAGGATGGTTTAGGTTACAAGTCAATTTCCAAGAAATTTGAGGTCCCTACAGCAACAGTACAGAGCATCATCAAAAAATTCCAGAGCCACCACACAACAAACAACTTGATTGGCAGAGGAAGGAAAAGGAAACTGTCTGCTAGAGCCACCAGGAATATTGTAAGAAGTGTTAATGCAAATCCAACCACCACTACTAAGGAAATTTTGGAAAATCTGGAGTCTTCTGGCATAAAAATATCAAGGCAAACATTGCAAAGGACTCTGCATGAAAATGGTCTGAAAGGAAGAAGACCAAGAAGGACTCCATTGCACACCGGAAAACACCTTGCAGCACGTCTAAAGTTTGCTAGGACCCATGTGAATTCTCCAGAGTCCGTTTTCTCAAGTATTTTGTGGACTGACGAAACAAAAATTGAATTGTTTGGCCATATGGATGCTTCTTACGTTTGGAGGAAGAAAGGAGAAGCTTACAACCCAAAGAGCACCATACCCACGATGAAACATGGTGGTGGTAGCCTAATGTTTTGGGGCTCCTTTTCGGCTAGTGGTCCAGGTAGTTTGGTCAAGATAGATGGAACCATGAAGAAGGAGCAATATTTGGAGATACTCCAGAAAAACATTAGACAGGATGCGGAGAATCTCCATTTAGGACCAAACTGGGTCCTTCAACAGGATAATGATCCAAAACATACTGCCAAAATAGTCAAGAAATGGTTTGAGGATAATCAAATTAATGTTTTGGAATGGCCTTGCCAGAGTCCCGACCTGAACCCTATCGAAAACCTCTGGCACATATTGAAAACTGAGGTTAAAAAGCGGAAACCTAGAAATTTGAGGGATTTGGAGAACTACTGCATTGAAGAATGGTCAAAAATCAGTGTTGATGCTTGTAAAAACCTTGTTGATAAATATCCAAAACGGTTACAGGCAGTTATTAAGAATAAAGGGCATGCTATTGACTATTAGTAAGAGAGGTATGAATAATTTTGAACTAGTGCCATTATTGTTTTTCTTTGTATAATGTTTCAAACTTGCATAATTTATTTATTTGTTGAGTTTAAATTAAATGCCTATGCTTGATTTATTGTCTGAAATCCCTTTAATATTGTCTACCTTCTGGTTTGAGCAATATTCTTATAGAAATCTCAAAGATCCGAGGGGTATGAATAATATCGGGCACAAGTGTATATGTATATATCTGTGTGTGTGTGTGTGAGTGTGGATGTGTGTAAGTGCATGCGTGCCTACGTGTGTGAGTGTGTCTGTATATATGTGTATGTGTACGTAGATGAGTATATGTGTACACTTTAATATTTTCGGACACACTTAGGTTTTGGAGAAAGGCCATCCAAGTTGCTAATCGCTTTATGTCTGAAAATGCGAAGATTGTCACATGTATACATTTCGTCATCCCATTGGCTATACACCTTCTTCCATAACTTATCTTACACTCACATATCCTTTATTACACAGAAGATACCAAACGATCATTGTATTTTATTATTGTTCCATTAATATTGTACTGTTGCAATAATGAAAGTTGTAGTATTATAAAACTGCTATTGTCGTATTACAGGGAACTTAAATGTTGAAGAAATAATTCTAAATAGAAAAATCATTATAACTAGAACTTGTAGGGAGCAGTCATTATTTTTGTTGAAAATGTAGAGTACGTAACATGCAATAGGAATAGCTAAAAAAAATAAAATGCAAATCGTGTTAGATCAAAAAACTAATTTTGTAAAGAATAATTTAGGTGTAACGCGTGGTTGGGTGTGAGAGTGAAAATACCTCCGATTGTTGTATGAATTGTTATCTTGAGGAAAGCAAATGTAAAAACATTGAATGGGAAACAAAGGCATATTTTTTTGAAAACACGCATCAGTAATTGGCCAAAATGGTTAATTTATGCCGGTTTTTGTGTCGAAAGCTATAGCGAAAAATCACTTTACTTTATTATTAAAAAAATATAGAATATTCGAGTATGTATATTTAATCGATGTGAACATGCTGTTTAAAACTTTAACAAAAAACGAACATTATCAAGTCAAGCGTGACAGATTTACGAAATTACTATCTTAATGAATGTCGATCAACAGGGCATTCGTACAATTTGAATCACGATAAAATAAGGCACCTTCCAAAATATATATTGATAAATGCAATAATTATAATTTTGCACAAATTGTTAAATCTGAGTTAATCAACGTTTATTTCTCCAAAACCTTTTTCCTGTACATTTTAATAATACCAAATACATACGCTTTAGTCTCTTCCTTTCTCCCTCTCCCTCTCTCATTTTCTCTGTTTCTTAACAATGAAAAGAATAAAAAGATTGGAATAGTGTAGGATAAATATATGGAATTATCACCACTGACTACTGTACACTCATTAACTCTTATCCTCGAGTGACCCCTGGGCCTTGATAAGTGGTGATCCTTTTGTAAAAACAAAAAAAAACATAAGCAGTAATCAAATTTAACTCGTATCTACAGTGACAAAAACAAAGGTATACAGCACAGAAAGATATTAATTATGTACGTCTTTCTTTTTATATTTAATTGGCTTTGTAAACTTAGTTTTTACTGGTCCAAGCAATCTTACATGACTTTAATGGGGAAAAAAACTTAAAAAAAATGTTCCCATCATAACTTAGTATTATAAGTATGCTTGTGTTAGTGTTCCAGTGTTGTTGTTATCATTTCTTCATTTATTCGTTTCGAACGAATCTAATTATCATTGCTGGCATTCGTTTCTCCAATATCTCTCTAGTTAGAATTCCTTCTGGAAAAACACCGGATACATACCAGAGGGGAGACGTGGAGATTGTCAATGTCTCTAAGTAAAAGTGTGGAACGAACTGGATAAGAACTTGAAACACTAATATTGGCAGATCCAGTTCGTGTCTTTAACCACTTAGCCACTGTCAACTCCAAGTGTCCGTGTGTGTAGGCGTTTGTGACTTCCAAGTATACACACCACTGGCAGTTCAATAGAAGGAAACGAACATTATTTAGAATACGATTTCGATATATGTAAAATTAGCGTCTCCTTTGCCTTTTTCAGTTCAAATTCCAATTACAGCAAATTGATGTATTTGTGAATGTCGTTGGGAATCTGCAACTGAAAGTGTTCAGCAAAATAGATAGTAAAAAAAAAGTATGTGATAAAATCTGGTGTCAATTCAAAATGGCGGTGTAAATACTGATTGCTTGGGGAAATGAATGTGAAGTGAGAATGTCGCTGTAAGGATGATAGCTCGACGCTATTCCACAAACACGAAGAAAGACTAAAACAAGTTGTAACTAATAAACAAACATATGAATAGTGACATATGAATGAACACTGTGTAATCTGAAAAAAAAAAGTTTGATAAAGATGATTGGTTTTCAACACATCTCGATGAAAACATGGAATCCACATCCATCGTAAACTTTAATACTATTAAAAAAAACAAAAAAAAACGGTTTCTACAACCTATCACATCTAATCACTTAAATCATTACTGACCAAGACTTGGTTAACTATTCCATATTACCCCCTTAAGTCGCTCCCTGTCCACAATGTCAATAATAATAGTGATATTATTTAAATAGTAAAAAATGACTTACCAGTTTCAATCACGCCATATTTTTACATTCATTATTTTTCATTTTTTATTAAAAAAAATTTTTTTTTTTGTATCTACTTTATTTCATTTCAAGCATACACGGGCCGGTTGAAAAAAAAAAAAAAAAAAAAAAAAAAAAACTCCCACATCAAACACTCATAACAAATACTTAATTTTTGAGAATATATTCTGCCCAAAGAAAGCAACAAAAACGTTGATTTTTTTTTTACATTACATACTGCAGACATTTAAAGATGCACTTGTAGTTTTAAATAATTTTTCTTCGAAAATAAATAATCTTAATGGAGTTCGTTAAAAAGGACGAAACGTTCGATAAATACACTATTATTTAGAGTTATTTAACCTATTTCGTATAATATAAACTTATTTCGTATAATATAAACTTATTTCCTATAATATAAACTTATTTCCTATAATATAAACTATTTCCTATAAGGGTAAGCTATTTATTCTATTTTTATCATATATCAGGTTAACCACACAGTTTTTGCAGTTTTTAAATTTTAATTCAGATGAACATATCTCGACCCAAACAAAAATTTATTGATTGAAATAAGCAACATCAGAATCAACACACTTTTGCCAAATCAAACAGACTATTTATGCCAGTAATGTAAAAAGAAACTTGCGTTTTGGTAGCGATTTTTTTACATAGGGGTCACCACTTATCAAGGTCAGGAGGCCACTCGAGGATAATGGCTACTGAGTGTACAGTAGTCAGTGGGATAATATAGTTAGTAATGAAAATTTGGTATATTGGATTACTTAAGACGTCAGTTCATCAAGAATTTGTTTACGTTGGACTTGAAGACAACCAAATTGTAGTCAGATGGAAAACAGGCAAACGGAATAGTGTTCCATAGGCGTGCAGCTCTAAGGAAGAAGCTTTGTTCATGGAATCTACGGTTTGGTTTAGGCACAGATAAAGAGTGGAGAAAATTATTGACAGAGTTTTCAGCTAGACGAGTGTTTTTCGTGAAAGTTTGGTGAGGGGAGATCATAGATTGGAGCTCAGACGAGAACTTGCCATGGAAATAACGATGAAGCAGAGACAAACTCGGAAAGATAAAGTCACTGAAGATGTTTTTGATATCGCTTAGTTTTTAAAGCATTACTCACAGAAAGTTGTCGAGATGCTTGAAAAAGTGGTAGCCGGTAGGTAAGAAATCTAAAGAGTATGGCAGATGAGGCAAAGTTTCATAGCCCAATTCGTTTAACTTCGACAGGACCGGTCCTGCAACGTGCGGTCGGGCATTGTCATAAGGAAAATTATGATTTTTTGTTAACTAATGCTGGGTATTGTTGTCGAAGTTCCTGATGCATGTCATTCATTTGTTGACAGTACTTCACCACCGTAATGGTTTCGCCTGCATTCAAAAAAAAAAAAACTGTAATGCATGAGACAGGCCGCAGACCACCAAACAGTCAGCATCACTTTCTTTTGGTGCAACTGTGGCTTTGGGAAGTGTCGTGAAGCTTCGTCGGCGTCTGAACATCGAGCTGAGCGTTGCCGGTTGCTGTAAAGAAAAGACTTTTCATCGCAAATCAAACCCCGGTCGAGAAACGGTTGTCCTTGTTGCATAAAAGAAGGAAAGATGACACTTCATAACGGCGTTTCTTTTGGTTGCTTTTCAATTCGTGAAGCACATATTTATCAATTGTTTTTGTCTTTCTAATCTCTCTCAAGTGGTTGGAAATCATCGTATAGGCTAGGTCTAATTAAGACGCAAGTTCTCGAACAGTTGTGCGTGGATTGGCTTCGACTAAAACTCTTAAATGATGGTTGTCAACATGCCGACCACTATGCTCATCATCTTCAAAACTCTCGTCGTCGCCATAATATTTATTAAACTATCATAGAACCGTGCGTTCAGTAGTTGTTCCTGGGCCAAACCCTTCATTTATATAGCTTGAATTGAAATGAGAAAATTGTGATAATTTGCTTTTATATATATATATATATATATATATATATATATATATATATATGAGAGGCGTGCAATAAGTAATGCCCCTGACCCACTTCCCATAGCAGTAGAGCAAGGAAACTTGGTTCAGTTATTAGTCTTCCTCTACATAGGAACCACCCAGAGTTATGCATTTCTTCCATCGTTTGATGCAGCTCTGGAGACCGTTTTTGTAGAACGCCTCAGTTTGGTTATCCAACCACGACGTGACTTCAGAAATCAAGGCTGCATCATCTGGGAAACGATTTCCTTTCAAAAACAACTTCATGGCTGGGAGGAGGTGAAAGTCAGAGGGTGCAAATTCAGGAGAGTAGGGAGGATGGGGAAGATTTCATAACCACACGCCCGTGCTTCTGATCTGGCGACATGCGAGTTGTGGACCGGGGCGTTATCCTGCAGGAGGAGGGTACCTTTGCTGATCTTGCCCCCATCTTGATTTTGATAGCTTCCCTTAATTTCCTAAACAGTGAAGCATAATAGGCTCCTGTAATTGTGGTTCCCTTTGCCAGGAAATCTGTCATCACTACTCCGTCCTGGTCCCAGAAGACTGTGAGCATGATCTTGCCAGCGTAGGGCTACACCCTTGCCTTCTTTGGAGGTGGTGAATCCAAGTCCTTCCATTGCATTGACCGGGCTTTGGTCTCTGGATCATAGTGATGGACCTACGTTTCATTCTGTGTAATCAGTCTTTTGAAAAACTTTGACTTATCTTCTTGGCACATCTCCAAATTCATTCTCGCGAACTCGGAGCGTTCTACCTTCTGGAATGGTGTGAGCAACCTGGGAATCCATCTGGCAGACACCTTATGCATATGCAAATGGCCATGAATGATAGTTTCCACGGACCCTGTACTAATCTTGACATCTTGGACTATTTGGCGAATAGTAATGCGCCGATCTACCAAAATGGCAGCCTCAACTTGACGGACAGATGCCTCATCAATGGTAGAAGTGGGGCAACCGGGTCTGGCAGTTGTTTCCACAGACTTCCGACCATGTTTGAATTCACGATGCCAGCGTTTTACAAGGTCATATGATGGAGCATTATCACTATAAGTTTCTTTCATTTCATCAAAAGTCTCCTGTGGTGTGTGTCCTTTCAAATTCAAAAACCGGATCACTGCTCGACATTCAACAGGCTCCATTTCACACCCGACTCAGTTCAAACACCTTTAAAACAGAAACCGCAATTAGTTCCAATTTGCCACATTATCCGTAGAGATATAAATCATTGTACATGAAAATTTTTAGCTAGATCAGACAACTGGAAGTGGATCAGGGGCATTACTTATAGTACGCCCCTCGGAGATTTTTTTCCATTTATTTTATTTTTGTTAACTTGTAGGAACACAAAATGTCTTTTGAAAAGAACTTTTTAAAGGGACATTTTTAACCGATCATTCGATCCCTTCTGTGTAATAAAGGATATGTGAGTGTAAGATTGGTGGTGGAAGAAAGTGTATAGCCAATGGGATGACGAAATGTATACATGTGACAATCTTTGCATTTTCAGTCATAAAGCGGTTAGCAACTTGGATGGCCTTTCTCCAAAACCTAAGTGTGTCCGAAAATATTAAAGTGTACACATATACTGATCTACGTACACACACACACACATATACACACATACACATGCGCATATATATATATATATATATATATATATATATATATATATATATATATATATATATAAGATACGTTCCCCAGCGCTCTCCGGTCAAAAACAGACGCGAACAACCTGTAGAAAAATAAACGTCTTTATTCCTTTTTTTCAATAAAAGCTGCAACTACTAGAATCACTGTTCGCGTATAGCACGAGAAAAGTTAGCGACGACGTGGTACAGAGGGGGTGGGGTTTACGGTGGTCGCGACAAATCGAGTGGCGTTTTCAACAGCCGGACGCGTGTCTGCTTGTTCTCCTTCTGCCTGACAAGCTATCTGCTTTTATTTATATATCAGAGTCGAGTTTCTTAATGCACCTGCAATGTCAACCTGTGACTCCACCAACGAGTACATCCGGCCTCTGCTACGGTTGACAATTCAACACCTGCAAGTGTTTCCGCACAATGCACTGTGCGACATATATATATATATATATGAGAACAGGATAGGGAGATAAAAATTAAAGTTATGCATAAAGTTCTAACTTTATTACATTATCATGTCAATAAGAATGAGGGTGATTTTTTTTACACTGAGGATCACCACTTATCAAGGCGTGGAAGCCACTCGGGATAAATGTTATTGAGTGTACAATAATCAATGGAATAATATCGTAGTAATAGTTGGTATTGGAGTTTTGATTACAATAAATGAAAAGGGAAGTAAGGAAGGAAATCTCGTTAGACCATCATATTTTAAAGCTAAATGCTTCTCATCAGAAGCAAGAAAACAGAATTACACAAGAGTAAGAGCAAAGAAGACAACATCGAATTTTATATACATTTAAATGGAAAAGTTCAGGGGGAGAAGTAACGAAAAGAAAGGAGAGTGAAAACATTAGAAATAATTTCAAAGGTTAAAGATGAGAGATATTCAATAGAACGGGAAAATTATTATTTATCAAATTACACATAAATGAACTTTATGTGCCTAGAAGTGAACTTTATGTGCCTAGAAGTGTTCTTAAATATGTTTTGAAATATGCATTGAAATATACACGATAATTATCAAAAATCAATAATAAAAAAAATCCGATTAAAACAGGAAAATTCAACTTTGATTAAAATTAACACTCTGATGCAGCTTAACATCGCAAGTGTATTTTAGAAAGTTTAACATCGCACAAGCAGAAGGGCCCGGCGTATAAAATCAACAGTATTTTTTTTTTGATAACAGAGACGCGTCCGAAATGAATTTTTCTGTTTAGAGCAACACCGAGCCATGATATTTGATATTAGTATCTTAAAGTTTACTTGTAACCTCTAAATAAAAATAATTAAGAATAGGTTCTCTATAGGGCAGTGGAAACTACAATTTATTGTGGACAAAGTCACTGAACAGAGGCATGTGAATATTCCTCCTTTTGTTGTGCGTTCCCGAATAGAGCATGCAATCAATCGATTTGATTGGAAAAATGGTCGATTTCACAGATTTTAATGACAATAAACGTATTGGCAGTGTAGAACATTCGTTGATTCTTACACAATCCCGGGTAACGTCGAATCTTCCTCCTAATATATATATATATATATATATATATATATATATATATATATATATATATATATATATGTGCGTGTGTGTGTGTGTGTGGGTGTGGGTGTGTGTGTACGTGCATTTATAAATGTATATGTTTACACATACGGAATAATAATTTTCAGCGATTGAAATTTTGAAAGATATTGATTGTAGATCGAGAACTACACGTATTTAATTGGCCAATTTTTGTAGGTGAATAAAAATATAAATCCAACCTCTTATTTTAGTCACAAAATAATAACAAAACCACAAGAAATGTTCGAAGTCAGTGCGTGATTCTCAATAACGACCGTGACTAATGGAGCAAGGAAATCAAACTAGAAATTTAAAAAAAAAATGAATCTAAAAAAATAAATGTTCACATTTCAAACATGGCGCCTTTTCTGATCGAGATTGGCTGCAATCTTCGATGAGATTTGATGCGTATAAAGTAGCAGGCAACAAAAAAGAAAACAAATTTCGACCCTCCAGGTTTTGGAGATTCTGGTTTATTACGTAATTGCTTTTGAAATTGCTGATTGGATGGAAATCACTTTTCTAGTTCACTGATTCAGTTTGATTCTAGCCTACGGTCAGGGGGGTCGCGAGTTCTTTCTATTACAACCTAATCCGTTTAGAATTGATTGGATAAAAAGATTTATTCAACAAAAACATAAAATGATGAAAATACGTAGGCATCAAACACACACACACACACACACACACACACACACACACACACACACACACACACACACACACACACACACACACACACACATATATATATATATATATAGAGAGAGAGACAGACAGACAGACAGAGGTAGATAGAGAGAGATAGATAGATAAATAGATAGATAGATAGAGAGAGAGAGAGAGAGAGAGAGAGAGAGAGAGAGAGAAAGAGAGATAGAACGAGGGTGAGAAAATCAATATCTAAATAGGTAAGGAAACCTCGTAGAAATAAAACAATGTACAAATTAGAATGGCCAATACTAAGAAGGGCTCGGAAAAGTACACCAAATAAAACAGATCGCTGCAGCCTATGTGCTCTCCAATCCTATCATATAGTACTACCTAAGGAAAATTTATTAAATTAAAGCCAAGAACTGGTTCAATGTTGTTGACATAGGAATAAATATTTTCTATCCCACCTACAACCTGGGTAGATATCTGAAAACAATAAAAATCTATATGAAGTTGGAGAAAGAAAAGTATGTTAGTAAAGATATGTGCATTGCCTCTCAGCGGTTGTATTTTGAAATGCCGGAACGTTAATCTCGCGTAGCCAACGCACCGTTCAGTTATTTCAAAATGCTGAGTGACAATGCGCGGATTTTTGCTGACAGACTTTTCTTTCTCTAACTTTATAACATGACAAGAAAGAAAAAGAAAAAAAGGAAGAAAAAAGACGTAAAAAATACTGAAGATGGAGTTTTACTCCGATATATATTTAAATTATAAATTTCAAACAAGTAAAATATTTGTTTATTTTCATAATATTGCGTTGTGGTTTGGTTTTCGAACGCACCCGATACCTATTTTATTTTAGTTATAATGTATTTGGAATCACTATATAATACGTAAGAAAATTGAATAAATAATAAATAAAGAAGATCACAGTAATTCAATAAAAATGTATATTTGCTTGCGTGTGTCTGTGTGTGCGTATATACATGTATAGGTATATATGTTTGTATTTATATGTGTATATATTTAATTAAAATAAATCTATATGATTCATTTAAGGGCAATAATGAAACATCAAGAGATAATTCAATATTTACAGTAAAAATATATGTGTGTGTAAAGATGTGTCTGTAAATATATATATATATATATATAGATATAATATATGAGTGTGTGCCTGTATATCTATTTATAGAGGGCGGAACGATGAAATTTTCGCCTTATAAAAACTACATGCTTCCACTTCTGTTTGATAAAAACCGGTTTTCTTTCATTGTTGCAGACCATCTACTAGTTGTGAACAAATCCCAAGAGCAATAGAAACCTTCTATCGTGTTTGAAAGTCACACAATGTTCAATGAGCGAGATCGGAGATGCGCCGCTGTACAACTCATGCTCTCTACCGATCAAAGATGTAAACAGGACCATTGCCAGTACTCTCAAAATGCAAATCCGGATAACAGGGACGTGCTCAGGGTGATGAAAACAAAGTTTCTGGCCACGGTTATGGCCTTTGGTGTGGTTTTAAGCAAGGCCCAAATTATGCCACATCATATCTTCAAAATCGGCTTGAAAGTCAACACCCAAAGTGTATCTGGATGTCCAGAAAAGTATGTTGATTCCTTGGTGCAATCAAGTGGTCGCTGGTAAACCCTGTGTGTGGCATCAGGAGTTGGCGCCGGCCCACAAGTCCAAAGAGACCCAGGCTTGGCTTCAGAAGGAGTGCTGCGAATGTGTACCCTTCTCTCACTGACCACTCACCTCTCCCGAACTGAACCCGCTTGACTACTTCGTTTGGTCATACGTCAAGAACATCACGAACATGACCTCCCACAATAAGAAAACCAATCTGATCGCCCCCATTTGCCGAGTACTCGCCGAGCTCTCGCCGGAATTTGTGGAAAAGGAAGTCCGAACTCGTATCGAGACGTGGATTGAGGCTGAAGGTGGCTACATTTAATAGATATCAGCTGTACTAGATAATAGAGTTACTGTTGTGGGAGAATCATCCTCCAAATGGACTGTTCTATCTATTATATAAACCATACACCTTTTGATCCCAGGTGTGGATTAAACACCAAAGCGACCCTCGCCTGCTCGGTGACGTTTACTACTCTTTTCAGTTGTAACCTTTTACGTTGTTGTTCCAGTAATACATTGTTTAAACTCTATTCCGTTGTTCTGTTTTCTTTGTGGCTTATTGCAAGCCATAACACTGACGACATAGGATTCGGAAAACATACTCACGTTAAAAACAGTATTCTAAAAAACTAAACACTGACGACATTGGATTAAAGGAGCATACTAAAATCGAAAGCAGTAACGATATTGAAAAAATATTCGCGTTGAAAATGTATTCTAAAAATACTAACGACGTCGGACTCAAATGTTATCAAGCCTAAGGAAGTGTCTAACACAACACTTGCCACTGAAAGGTTCACGGTAACTAAAAAAAAAACGCAGATTATTACGGGGAAAAAAGAGTTGAAAAAAAAGTTCGTCACAACTTTCAAAAATAGCGCTGTACTTAGCAAAAAAAAAGGTGTGTCGCGACTTAGAAAGGTAAATTTTAATACTTTTGGAAAAAGAATTTGTCATTTGTGGTTTTCGCTGCTAAACTCGGGCGTTATTTTTTTTCTCTGGAGAAAAATATACACTTGATTTTTTTTTCTTTGGACAATGAACTTTTTATATATTTATGTTTTTTTTCTGTTCGTTTTATTGTCCGGGGGAAGAAATAAGAAAGAATAAAACGGTTTTGTAAAATTCAGCGAACGTTTTGCAATTGCTAATGCTGACGAAGCAAAATGGACGAACTGAAAGTAGCGTTGAAACATTTGACCAAGTTGCATATCGATGCCGCAAAGCGCCAGTCACAATCCGAAAAACACTGGACTGAACGTCAAATCCGATTCGAGAAACAGCAAAAGGAAGTGCAAAAACAGCCGAACGTCAAAAGCAGTTAATCGAACCTCAATTGCGGACAGATGAATTGCTGACAGAAATTGTTAAGAATAATGCGAAAGCGGAAAGCAATTCAGCATTTTCTCAGAATACAATATGGACCACGATAGACAATTTTAAATACGAGGAAGAGGAAAAATCATTCGTAGCGTATTTTCGGCGTTATGAAGATTTTTTAATATTGACAGCAGCAACTGGTCTGATCAAAAGAAAACCAGACTTCTATTACGAAAATTGGAAACGGCTGAGCATGATAAATTCGTGGATTACATCTTGCCTCGGAAAACAGCAGATTTATCATTCAATGAAACGATAAATTTGTTAACAGAACTTTTCTCGCCGAAAACGTTTCTTTTCCATAAGCGTTGGAGATGTTTGAATGTGGATAAGACGATAATGACGATTTTGCCACCTATGCAGCTGTAGTGAACACTGTGATGACTTTAAGTTGTCTGAAATAACAGCAATTTTAAGTGTCTTGTGTTTGCGCAAGGGTTCACCTTGGAAAAAGATGCGGAAATCAGGCGCAGAATTCTTACAAAATTAGAAAATGAACCGAACTTAACACTTCAAAAATTGACTCAGGATTGTCAAAAAGTAGAAATTATAAAAAAAGATGCAAGAAATATCGAAGCAGGCATCGCGAATATAAAAAAAAAACCAAGAAAAAACCGTCGAAATGGCACACAGACACTAACCACCGAAACCCAGAAAAACTAAAAGCACCGAGCGGTTGTTTCAGATGTGATGGAATACATTGGGTAAGGGATTGCCCATTTTTAACAAAAAGATGCCATTTATGCAATAAGATCGGTCATAAAAGTTCGCACTGTAGGAAAACTCAGAATAAAAGCCGTGTACATCAAACCAGAACTAAGGACGTCGTAGATAAAAATCTATACAAATATGTAATGGTTAACATTTTCGGCAAGGCTATTAAATTCCAATTTGACAGTGGATCGGATCTTTCAATAATAAATCTCCAAACGTGGAAAATATTACGAAAGCCGACTATGGTAAAAACTAACAGAACGGCGACGGCCGTAAATGGCACAAAAATTCATTTTGAAAGTGAATTAATTACAGACGTCACTTTACGGGGGAAAACAAAACAAAAAAAAAACTAAGATTGTATGTGCTAAAAGATAGTGTGAACATGTTCGGTTCTGAGAATATGGAGGAGTTTCGTCTCTGGGATCTTCTTATATCCACATTCTGCAAGAAAATAGATACCCGCCCAGCAGAAACGGAGAAACTTATAACCTGTTTTAAAAAAGAATTCACAAACGTATTTACTCCTGGCTTGGGGAGATGTACAAAAATGGCCGCAGATTTTAAGTTGAAACCTGGCACACAACCGGTGTTTAAAAAGAAACGTAATGTCCCGTTCGCTTCTCTAAACAAAATAAATCAGGAACTAGACAGATTAGAAAGCATCGGTATACTGGCTAAAATTGAATATAGTGAGTGGGCTGATCCGGTAGTTTATGTAAAGAAAAGGTCCGGGGAAATTCGCGTTTGCGTCGACTTCGCGACCGGACTCAACGGGTCCTTAGAAGATTTTCACTGTCCATTAGCTAGTCCAGAAGTGTTCACGAAATTAAATGGCGGCAAGTTTTTTTCTAAGATCGACCTAAGCGACGCTTACCTACGGATTCCGATAAACCACAAAAACGCTAACCTCCTCTGTATTAAAACTCATCGAGGTTTGTACAGACACGAAAGACTCGCGTTTGGTATCAAGGTGGCACTCGCAATATTCCAGCAAGTAATGGATGCTATGCTGTTCGGCTTGGACACCGCAATCGCATATCTTGATGACATAATCATAGCGAGCAAAAGGAGAGAGGAACATGAAAAACATATCAGACAAGTATTCAGTCGAATACAAAATTATGGATTTTAGATAAAAGCAGATAAATGTGAGTTCTTTTTACAAATAATTAAATACCTGAGTCAAATAATCGATAAAGATGGCAGACGCCCAGACCCACATAGGGCGACCACTGTTAAAGAAATGCCGGCACCAGTAAGCATAACTACAATTGAAGAGTTTTTTTTAGGTTTGGCAAATTATCACCAGGGGTTCATCTCCAATATGTACAAATTGCGTGCACCACTTAATGAATTGCTAAAAAAGGGTAAGGCTTGGGAGTGGACAGAAGATTGCCAGACATCATTCCAAGAAATAAAAAGAATCCTGACTTCAAAACTATACCTAGCGCATTTCAACCCGCAGTTTGACATAATAGTAGCTAGCGACGCTAGTCAATATGGCGTCGGGGTGTGCATGCTACATCGAATGCCGGATGGCTCGAAACAACTTATTGCTTTCGCATCATGGACTCTCTTACCAGCGAAAAAGAATTATTCTCAGATCCAGAACGATGCCCTACGAATTATATTTGCAGTTTCAAAATTCCACCGGTTCTTGCACGCAAGGCATTTTTTTTCTACAAACCGACAATAAGCCGTTGATATACATTTTGGGATAAAAAAAGAACTTCCAATATTCACTGCGAACCGACTATTAAGATGGGAAACTATTCTGCTGAACTATAATTTTATAATTCAATTTCTCCCCTCAAAACAACCAGCCCATGCAGACGGTCTATCGAGACTGATTCCTGCCAAAATGGAACCTCTTGAAGATTCAGGAATCGCGGCACTACGTATTAATAGTGATGTAAAAACCATGATAAACAATATTATTCGATAACTGCAGTTACACTTCAGGAAATTAAGTCAGAATCCCTAAATGACAATTTCATTCAAACCACGAAGCAGAAATTAGCACTGGGTGACACCAGTTCATCCATTTTTTCTGGTTGCGGCGAAATACTGTTATATGGTGAAAAGGTTGGCATTCCTCCAAACCCTTCAAAAAAGAATTCTCAGGGAATGAAAAGCCTAATGAGAAGTTTTGTTTATTTGCAAGCTATGGACCAAGATATTACCGACATGGTGAACAGATGCAAAGACTGTGCTTTGGTTGTAAAAGCACCACCGATAACATATACACCTTAGCCTAAGGCTGTACAACCATGGTGGAGGATCCACATCGATTATGCGGAACCTGTGGAGGGTTTTGGCTAACTGATAGTAGTTGAATCTTACTCTAAATGGCCAGAGGTACTAAGATGCAAAAAACCCGACCACGGGGACAACAAAAACTTTTTTATTGGACTTGTTTGCTCGGTTTGGGGTTGTAGACTGTTTGGTTAGCGACAACGCTACACAGTTCACCTCGACAGAGTTAAGAGAATTCTGCGAAACGTATCAAGTCAAGCATATTAGGACACCCCAGTACCACGCCAGCAGCAACGGCCAGGCCGAACGCTTCGTCGATACGCTTAAAAGGGCATGAAAAAAAGGCGTCCGGTACACCGACAGAAAAAGCCCTTCAGCAATTTCTGCAGGTTTATAGAATCACGAGAAATCCGAACAAACCAGATGCGGGATCCTCAGCAGAAATCATGTTTGGACGGAAAATAAAGTCCGTATTTGATAAACTGCTACCCAAACACATAGTACACAACAGAGCCTCTACAATGCCAACGAAACGGTTTAACAGCGGAGAAAACGTGTATTTTAGACATTTTAGAAACAACGTTTCTTTTTGGGAACAGGGCATGTTACATATATCATTCAGGGCCCAAAGTTCCAACATAAGAGGCATCTGAACCAAATCAGGAAACGCTTCTACGAGGATCAAGAAGAACCACCACAGGACGGCAGTGAGGCGATTACAACTGTGTATGACTGTTTTGACATAGACCCTCCAAAAGGGATATCAGATCCGAGACGCTCTGGCAGAAAGAGGAAGCGCACAGACCCCTTGGTGGTCTGCCCCAAAAGGAAGAAATACTGATTTGCACAACCTCTGAAATCAGATTGAGAGGGGGATGTTGTGGGGGAATCATCCTCCAAATGGACTGTTCTATCCATTATATAAACCATAGACCTTTTGATCCCAGGTGTGGATTAAACACCAGAGCGACCCTCGCCTGCTTGGTGACGTTTACTACTCTTTTCAGTTGTAACCTTTTACGTTGTTGTTCCAGTAATACATTGTTTCAACTCTATTCTGTTGTTGTTTTCTTTGTGGCTTATTGCAAGCCATAACAGTTACCTGAATTGATTTTTTCAATAAAAGTTTTAAAATAAAGCTGAGGGGCTGTTTTCTTCAACGCGGCACACACACACACACACACACACACATCTCTCTCTCTCTCTCTCTCTCTATATATATATATATATATATATATATATATATATATATATATATATATATCTTGAAAAAGCCCGCATAAAGCGAACGAAACGTTGAATGTTTAGTTCTTTTCACCTCCAATTTCTTTTTCTTATATATATATATATATATATATATATATATATATATATTTGTGTATATCTTCTATAATATAAAGCTGAATGTCTATGTATGTGTCTGGTTTGCTCCTATATGGTTGACTATTATAGAAAACTGATCACATATAATGATAGAAGATGTATCTAGACACATGAATGGGTATGTTTGATCTCGCATAATGATGATTCATTTAAATTGTGGAGTCTGCGTACGCGCCTGTTCCACAAAGTATGGAAATAAAAATTAAAAAATTAAAAAAAAAAACGTTTATAAGTTTTTTTTATATAGATGTACATAATAATACTTTGATAAGTATGTTTTAACTTAAATGGGGATGGTATAATAAATTTTTGGGGTCTGCGTTCGCGCCTGCCCTCCATAGAATGGAAATAGGCACAAACTTTAATAAAGACTTTTCATATCTATTTGCGTAAGTATACTTTGATAATTATGTTTCAGTTTGAAGAAATATGGTATAATAAAATTATGGGGTGTTCGTTCGCACCTGACCTCCATAGAATGGAATATGTCACGAAGTTTAACAAGGTTTTTTAATATAGATCCACAGAATATTGTTTCAGTGTGAACAGGTATGGTATAATAAATTATGGGGATAATCTATTTTATTTATGCTTTCATCATATTTTGCTTTGGTTTTGATACCCCCAAATTTGAAGCTATCTCTTTACAACCATTCCTTTTTCATAACCTATCATACTTTCATAAATCAGAGTCCATTTTCTGTAGGCTGTTTTTGAACCCAGTCAACGACGGGTACCTTTGCTAGTATATATATATATATATATATATATATATATATATATATATATATATATATATGATTAAAATAAAATCGACTTCAGTTAATTATATACAATTGTCACTAAAGTGCATGGAATATAACTAAGAAAAATCGCTAATTTAGTTATCTACTTCTGACTAAATTGATTAATAAATTATGTTGATTAAACACTTAATATATGAACCATTTCTAGTTGAATCTCTATAAAATTAGATTAGACAACATTGATTTCATTGATATACGATTATATATTTACACTAGCGTATTGAGGGTCCGGGCTTTGCGGAGTGGGTGCATTGCGGGAGGAGGGAGCGCCCGGCTTTTCTCGGATGTAAAATACGCTTTAATATGCTATTTTAATTAGTCCAGATTTCGTATATATTATTATAGAGTCGTGATTTCAAAAGTAAAAAAAAGTATTCGGTTGTCATCAGCTAGAATCGAAACTGTAGTACTCAAAGCTGGTGACGTTACCACTGTACTAACGTGACACGCATATGAACTGATTAAAAATTAATAATTAAAAATAAACTAAAATGAAATGTATAACGATTTTTTTCAATTTTTACCCATTTTTGACCCTTCGAAAACTGTTTTAACCAGCTAAAGACCCATAAAAGAATGGCCTGTAAATGCCCAATCATTTAAGGCTCCAAGCCCCGCTCTGCGAATTTTAGTTTCAGACGAGATAGAGTTTGAAATATGGAGACAGAAGACGTATAGCCGTTTGTATCTTGGATATTATAAATATTAATATATTACCTAACAATTTAATCTCATGTGGAAGATAAACAATACGAAAAACTAAGATGTCCGCATATAAAAAGCTATTGAATGGGGCGTAGAAAAGTGTGTTAGTTTCGTATCCACAGCATAAATAAACTCGTTTTTATATAACCCTGATAAACATGTTATAGATAATAAATATTTGCCAAATTAAGTAATATAAATAATCTCTTTGTAGACTAAAATATTTTTCGAACAATTTTTACAGGAACAATTTTAGCAGCAGCAGCCGTTAAAGCACGTATGCAAATTAGCAAGAGTGCGTGAGCTTGCGTAACAAGAAAAGAAGAAAATAATTCAGGTGGTCGAAAGAGAAGCAAAGTGATCGTGAGAAAGTTGTGGCGAGTAAACGCTGGCTGGCGCCGGCGTGCGTGACATCGAGAGAGACTTTTAAGAAAAGCGCATGTGTTTGCGAATAGAGTTTGGAAAAAATAATGAAATGTGCTGTTTTGGGAAATCCACGAATAAATGAATTTAATTTGCACTTCAGAAAATGCCTAGTCGAACTGATTTATTTTTGTTTGTTTCTTTCTTTGCAATGGTACCAGGCAGCGTGGTGGTCCGAGAGGGGTTTGAACTGTAAAGACACACGTAAAAAAGAAACGGCCACGTCACGTTACAGTAACTTACACTTTAACACTTTCAGCTCTGTAGCAGTTTTTATATATCCAGCTATTGGATCATGTGTACCCGTGGGCCATATGTATAAGTCTCCGCGTTCAAGGGTTTTCCTTAATATTTCAACCCTTTTCTATTATTACTATCAGTTATATCTCTTCAGCTTGCCCTATAATTCCAATTTCTTCCATTCTTTTTTCGCTCCTACTATTACTTGTGTTATCTTAACTTTCTTCATCTTCTAGATCCCTTTGAGCTCTCTGGCCAGTTCCGTGTATTTGTACCGTGTATATGTCTCTTTTATATTCACCCTGTTGACTCTCGAAACGGCAAATCTACAATCTGGCATGTTTTTTTCCTTCTTCTTAGCTATTATATTATCCGGTTTTCTTGCTTAGATTGGTTTATCCGTTTGTGTGCCCCATAGAATTTTGTGACATATATTTTCAAGTACTGCTGCCGGTGTAATGTTATGACCCTTTAGGCTGTGATCATAGCGTAGTATCTGTTAACTGTGGCAAGCGGGGTCAAGGGTCAAAACATTATTATTATTGTTATTGTATTCTTGTCAATTGATTTGAGCGACGGATGGTTGCTGGATCAGTTATTATGATTAGAAGAATAAACAATTAAATTCCGAAAGAAATGATTGACGTGTGAATCGCAAAAAGAATGTGAAAATAGAAAATATATGTAAACATTATTTTTGAGTTTTGAATAAACAAATAACTAGGTGGATTAGATTGGTATGAGACACGTAATTAGGTGACGTAAGAGAACACGTGATGTAGTTAGTTTTGGAGAGATTCAGAGAGTTGAGGATTAACCACCAGAGCAGACAGATGTCTAGACAAGGGTAGACAGACAACTAGGAGCGGGCTGTAAGAATAGAAAATGTAGAAACTGCAGATCCTGTGAAAACCAATTGAGACAACTGCAATACATTTATATTACAAAAATATAAAGTGTTGTTTTAATGGTTCCACAAATAAGAACAGTTGTCTCAATTATATGGTGCTGATCGCTTCATGGTTCGTCACGGAGCAGCAGGAAGTTAAAAGAACTCTTCAAGAAAAAGGTATGAAGCATAGATTATTCTTCTTATATAGGAACTGTAAAAATATCCCGTGTGATAAGTCTGATACAATATGACTCGGTTTACACGTCAATATAATGTCCCCTGGCCAAACAACATACATACGATTTATACGTTTATTATCTGTCTGTTAAAAGAACAATATCTTACATCCACTAGATAACACATGACACGTTTTAATATATCATCTCCTCCAATATAAACCAATATACAACACCGGTTTGCGTTTGTACCATTTATTTGAGTGTTGAAAATGGAATTGTCTGCAGAGTTCTCAGTTTACTACATTATCCATTTTATCGTGTCCATTTTTTTAGTTTGCTGCATTCGCTTATTATGTGGTTTATTATTTCATCTCTGTGTTCACTTAATCTGTATTTGCTGTTTTCTTGTGATTTGGGAATTCTTGCTTTGATGTGGTTGGTTCTTATCGCGTTATCTTGTACGACTGATTTAAGAATTCAGTTTCTTTGTTTTGGTTTCTTTTTGTAGCTATGTTCAAGTGTTTTCTTTAGACTCATCGTTTGTAGCCCTTATGAATCGTCCATGTAGCTGTTTCTCTTCCAATATTTATTTTTTCATCTTATCCACTACCTCTCTTTTTTATGGTTGGTTCATGTTCTTTTGGTGTTTGCATTATGTATTTTTCTAATTCTTTCTTATGTCATTTACAGTCTTCTACGTATACGAACCAGTCCTCCTTAATCGTCTTTCCTTTTCACGTAGAGTCGATCAGCATTATCGTTTTGATGTAGTGCATTGTGCATAGTCAGAAGTTTTCTGATCTTTTGGTCGAGATGCCTCAGTTCTTGTTTGCTTCAAAATATAAACGGTTCGGAGTATCTTGCTAGTGACACTGCCGGTGTATTTATAACTTTTAATAGGTTTTTTCTATAGAGTTTAGTTTCAAGGAGTTTTCTTGTTCTTCTACGGTATTTCTATCTATTTTTTTTTTTTACATTTCTGTTGCTTTAATAGTATAAGGTTCCAGAACTTCCACATATTTGTGTCATGTTCACCTCGTGCCAACATATCCATTTGATTCGGTCGTGGCATCCCTTCCGTTACTTTCAGTTTTCCCTTTTTTATGATCAGCCGTGCGCAATGATCCATACCGAGTTCCATTCAGATATCCTGGTTAAAGATTTCTGTTGTGTTTATTAACATCTCTAGTTTCTTCTTGGTTTGTGCAAACAGTTTCAGGTCATCCACATACATTAGGTGGTTTATTCTTATATCTGTATTAGTGAACTTGTATCCGACTTGGCATTTTTTTAGTATATTATTAAGAGGCGTCATGGCTATGATGAACAGTAGTAGTAATAGGTAATCTCCTTGAAAAATATCTCTTTGTATTTTAATATTAGTTATTATTGTCCATCAGCTGTCAGTTCATTTTTAATCAAATTGATAATCTCGCCTGATATTTGTACATTCTCAGGCATCTATTATCCATGCTTGCGTGATCCTGTCGCCCGCTTTCTTGTAGTTTATCCTTAACATGGCTATGTATATTTTTTTTATACTTTTGACTTCAATCAGGATCCTTTAGTATATATATAGTAAGTTGTGTTCTTTTTCCTTTCTGGCATCTTTATGTTCTTTAGGGAGTAGTCCACGATTTTGAAGGGAATGACCAATTTGTTCCCTCAGTTGTGCTGTCAGCATTTTTTCACATTATAGTTACACATGTTACAGGCCTGTAGTTGCTAGTGGTAGTTACATGTTCTGAGTCTTTTTGTACTGATGTGGTTTTACCTTTGACCGTCTCCTCAGTGGATATATCTTTTCAGGTTCTGAACTAGGTTTCATGTAGTGTTGTGAATTTTTTTAACCAGTTCGCGTGTATTCCGCTGTGCCTGGTGCTCCCTACTTTGTCATTTTTCGGAGGTTCGTCTTGAGGTTGCCTTCCTGATTTCCGTCTCCATCCCGTCTCCAATTTGCTGTAATGTTTCTTCTATGCGTTTTAGCCGTTTTGTATTTTTATAAGATAATGTCGCTCTTCCCATATCTGGCCTCAGTAGCGTTTTGTTTCTGTCGGGTCCGGTTGTTCTGTTTTTTTTTTTTCGTCTACTTACATTTTCATAGAATTGGCTTTTATTATTATTATTATTATTATTATTATTATTATTATTATTATTATTATTATTATTATTATTATTTGGGTCTTGTTTTTTTCTTTTTACAGTAACGCAAAACAATCTAATAACCGACCAAATCATTATAAGTAAAAAAAAAAAATAACATGAATATTTCTTTGTAGAGAAAAGGCAGAGAATAATTAACAAAAACCCATCATAATGTTAAGAATAGTTTCCTAAATATAAACACTATTGTGTAGAAACACATACTTGACATGACATGGGCCTTGTTAACTATTATGTTCCTAAACAATTTTCTTATTTTGCACACCAACCGTCGATTCTTTTTAATCGTTTATGAAAATTTCCAATGACATTAACGACAACGAAATGCAAATGAGATTTATTTTGAAAGAAAAACAAATATTGTCTCAGATTTTTCAATCAATTACAGAAAACATTAGAGATAAATATTTAGAAAGATCTACTCTTGTACTATACGCCTCTCCCCCTACTAAGTGTATTTTTATGTTTTGCAAAACATATACGGACATTACACGAGGAATACAGTCAGTTGAACATTTTTAAAGGCATCGGATCTTTAATTAAAAGTAACGGAATTTTAAAAAGAATCAGAACTGGTACTAATAACGGAATCGGGAATTACAGCAAATTTGATTAACAATTAAAATTTATAACAAAACTGTAATTGTATTGAAATCGGGAAAAGTTTGGAATCGTCCCATCACTGGTGTTGAACAAAGAGGCAGAAGGACTATAAGCCACAAGACGTCATCAAAAAATATAACATATGGTTTTAGAGGCGAAATCGACGAGATGTGAATCGGTGTCGATCGATAAAATGAGCTTACTAATTAGTAAATGACGAATAAAGAATTACATGTGAGGATCGCAATCAGTTTAACTGAAATTAGCAACGAGTGTATGTGTTTTGTACAGCAAAGTGTCCAACCAATAAGTCATCCAACAAGCCCAAGAACTCTTCGCCAACCAATAGTAAAATAATCATTAGACGTCAGGCAATAGGTACATCATCATTATGTAAATTAAGACTGTATACGGTTTTAGTAAATAAAACATTCACATGGTCTTCTGAGAAAAACGTATATCATTTCAACGTAATATAAACACTAAATAAAATAATTGAACACACAATGGACTCATCTCGTGAAAAAAAACAACAAAAAAGTCAGTGAATTATTTTAAGCATTAAATATTTATACAAAGGATTCGTGAAAGACATGTATATGCACCAGGTGTTTGAGCCATATCAAGATGTCATATACCTGCTTGAAAATCTCGAGAAATATTTTTATCTGAATGATGTAATGAAAATTTATGGTGAATAGATTATCAGAAAGCAACAAGCAAGTGCGAACGTATTAAGTGGTGACGCATATATATATATATATATATATATATATATATATATATATATATATATATATGTGTGTGTCTTTACATAAGCAGTATTTTGTTGATACACAGTCATGAGCATGTTTCGGTCTACCAGTATTTACCATCAGCTTTTGAAGCATTTGTGAAGCAATAATTATACCTTGAAAATTTTTCGGAAATAAGGGTTGTTTCCTGATGAGGTCTCTAGTTGGTAAATACTGGTAGACCGAAACATGCTCATGACTGTGTAGCAACAAACTACTGCTTATGTAAAGACAAATATAATTTGCTCTACTTCTGTATTGAGCACTCTCGTATGAACCTCGTTATATTTCACTGGTTAACCTACCTTTGGAAAATAACAACCTCAAATTATATATATATATATATATATATATATATATATATATATATATATAAGCCGTCACTAAGTGATTAGGCATTTATACACTGTTTTGTTTTAGAGGTGGTAAATTCATATCAAAATAAATCACAGGAAACTATTTTATTATACAATATGTATTTAATGTACAAATACGTGGTTTATTCGAAAGATTATTTTTACATTTGCAGCCGATAGTTAAAATAAATAAAGTTGTCAATTTCAAGTTCGTCACTTCTAAAGGCACACTGTATAAACAATCATCAAGTGCTAGAACATTCATAAAAAACAACTATCAATGCTGACACATTTATAGAAGCAGGCACTATGTGATGAGGCATACCATCAAGTGCTAAAGCAAATAGGGAAGCAAATACGAAGTGCTTCAACATTTATAAAACTATCAAGGGTGGGAGCATTCAGCGAAGCTATTTTTCCAAGTGTCGAAGCATTTATCGATGCGGCTACCATCGGCTTTTGAAGCATTTGTGAAGCAATAATTATACGTTGAAAATTTTAGAAAATCCTATAAAACATATGCAACTTTTATTTAAACGGTGTTACGTTTTTGTAAGACTTTTGCATATGTAAATGCTAAATCTTATGCCTCTCTA
>NC_136494.1:101516364-101553864 GCF_053919585.1 Euprymna scolopes | reverse complement strand
AAAAAATCTTATGTGGTTTTGGATTAGAGAGTTTTACACAGCTGGAAAACCAACCGTAATAGAATTTTCGCTTCTTTTCCTGATTTAGACAAAAAAAAAATACTAAAGTAAACGAAAAACAATAAAAAGGAACGTGGTGAACAATAAGTCACGCTTTACAAGAAACATCCACTTCTCTTTCCCTCCGTCTCTCAAGTGTTACATATATATATATATATATATATATATATATATATATATATATATATATATATATATATATATACACTGTGTGTGTGTGCATGTGTAAACGCAATGTGCGATCATTCATATCTCACATAATCCATACATATACATAAAAGCAACATTCGGTATAGTTATTAGATGTTATCGTGTAAACATAAAAAATGTCAATCTAAAGATGACACTTTTCAAATTAAATTTAACAAAGCAATGCTAATAAAAACGAAGTAGTGAATTTATGTGATTTATAATAATAAGAACTCGTAGAACACATGGAAATTCCATAGTAGTTTAAAAAATTCAAACATATTATAAACAAAATGAATAAAAAATAAAATAAAATTATGACGACGAATTAAAAATATTTTTTAGCAATTTAAAAAAAAATCTTTTAAAGATAAAAAGAATTGATTTAAAAAATTCGATTTTTTCCTATGAAAATTCAACACACAACACGTTGTTTTTTGTTTTTTTTTCTGAATAATTTTGTATATGAATTTTTTTAAAAGTTAAAAAAAATTAATAAAAAAAAACTTACAGTCTCCTCTAAACATGACATTTTTAAATTATAAAATTGCAAATTTGCAACCGTAAACAGAGAGCCATGTTTTTTTTAAATTTCTTTAGAGAAGGAAATGATTTAATGATTTTTAACTGCTAAATAGGGACTATAAAAGTAATTCATTTCTCATTAATTAATGTTTGCTATAATGATCGTTTTTTGTAACACTGGAAGAAAATTAATGTTTAGATAATAATAATAATAATAATAATAATAATAATAATAATAATAATAATAAGAAGAAGAAGAAGAAGAAGACGAAGAAGAAGAAAAAGAAGAACAAAGATATAAAGAACTACACGTAAAGCAAAGGAAACTGGAAATACAAGCAATCTCATAAACCCCCAAACACACACACAGACGCATACACTCACACAGACGCACGCACGCGCACACACACGCATACACACAAAGGATTTGATGGCACGAACACGGGCTAATACCACGCAAATATGTATTATTTGAATTATTCGGATAACTGTTCTTATTTTGAGCATTATTTGCACAATGCTTCGGTTGATGTAACGTTCGACCTTCTTCAGATGTATCCTGTTGAAGTCGGGGATCTTTCAGGTAAGATACACCGTAAGAAGTTCGGCGGCTACATAAGTCAAAACGTTGTTCAAATAACTTTCAAGATGAGAACAGTTGTTCAAATAATCCAAATTATCAATCAGTTTCTAAAAAAATCCAGACACATCACACAAATAATTATGGCCAAGTAGGATGGAAAGACCAAGAAGGAAGAACACGAATCAGATATCCACTGTCAGATTGCGAATGAAATCTTGAGGAGGTTTATTGCCGGTTTAATCGTAGAGACATTCAACGGTCATTGCAAGCGCTAAATCAATTTTTTTTACGTAGGCATCATCACTTATCAAGGCCCAGAGACTACTCGATGATAAGTTAAGAGTGTACAGTAGTCAATTGGACAATATAGTCATCGTTGTAATGGAAATTCGGTAAATTTTTTAACATAAGTCGAACGGCTCAATAATTTGTTTACGTTGGACTTGAAGTCAACCATATTGTAGTCAGCTGGAAAGCAGAAAAACGGATGATAGTTCCACAGGCGTGCATTTCTAAGAAAGAAGCTTTGTTCATGAAATCTACGTTTAGGTTTAGGCACAGATAAAGAGTGGGGGGATTATTTATAGTGTTTTCAGATAGACGAGTGTTCCTTGTGACAGTTTGGCAATTGTGAGCACATGTTGCAATAACCCAAAACAATTTGCAATTGTTATCGGAAGAGACGGAGCATGCAGGAAATCTAGGGACACTTTTATCACTTAATCTCCAGAGAACATCCCCGACCATTAGAAATCACTGATGACGACATGTGTGCGACTTCTAATGAGTAAATAATAATAATAATTTACAATACTATAAAGTCCCCCGAAGTTATAAAAATTGCCGTCTCAGCTGATCACAGAGTGAAAAGGAGATAAAAAAGAGAATCAAATACACAGAACCAGCCAGGAAGCTGAAAGGGACGTGGAAGATGAAGAAAGTATAGATAACACTAATAATAGGAACAATACCGAACAACTTTGAAAAAAGAAGTTACGAGATTGGAATCAGAGGGATGGCTAAGAAGACACAACGAATAACAACAATAAAAATGGATGAAATATTAAGAAAAACCCTTAAATGTGAAGACTAATATGTAAACTAATATGTAAACTAATATTATGACAAACGAGCGTTAGCCGGGCATGCAGAAACTACTATAGAGCTAAAAACATAAACTGGTGCCGCACCAAATAAAACGAAGGATCAAGAAGGATGGAAAGATTGAGAAGACAAAGCACTAACCAGACTTCCGCTGGACGAGTCCGTCGAGGCCTTGAACCTTGGGAAGGCTTATTACCACCCATATCCCAGTGAAGACCAATGATCGCTACCAATGAAGTATCAATGCGAGACGACTGTTTCGATAACGCAAATACATTTGCAAAGGTTGTCGAAAGAGATAGAGAGTACTGGAAACTGAGGAGACTTGTCTCTCAGACTCCAGGGAACACCACAGACTGTTTTTAAAGAGAATTCCTTGATGAAGTCGAAATAAGAATAAAACAACTAAAAAAAAAAATAATAAAAGAATATCACACGAACAAAGTGAATTGATCCGATAAACTGACCAATCTAGAAAATGCATGAGTGGAGGTCATGCTAGTTAGAGAGATGAAGAAAGGAGAACGTTAAGAAATGGATCTATGCTAAACACTACACACAAATATCCAGTGTAGCAGCAAGTCCCGAGAACATCAACCTGAAAAAACAAAACAGTTGGAAATGACTTATATACCACACATTACGACCATCTAATTCATACAGCAACATATCTAGAAAGTGCTTCTCTCAAACCTGACATAGTTATATGGAATAAGTCAGTGGCAACCTTGGTTGAAGTAAGTGTCCCTAATTATGGAGGTCTGAACAGAGTTGAAAGAGAGAAACAGACCAAATATGAAGGTATCGTGTATGATATGAAAATAAACTGGAATCTGAGGGAGATATCAAGCATACCAGTTATTATTGAAGCTAACTAATATTCCTGATGAACCAAGTGTAAATTTGGTCCAGACAATTTCACAAGGGAACGATAAGGATACTAAAAAGAGCTCTCGGCTGGTTTCAATAAAAACCAGGGGAATGATGGCAGCTGGTTTGGTTGCCCCATACCCAGCATTAAAATCTTCAAAGAAAGAAAATAAAAAAAGGAATACAACTAAAATATTACTTCCACAACAACAACAACAACAACAACAACAGTAGCAGTAGCAGCAGCAGCAGTAGCAATAACAACCAATCAGCAACAAAGTATTCCACCATACAAAAACGTGGAAGGATGTCCAATGCTACGCAATAAACACCACCTAATGAACGTAGCCCAAACACAGACGTACACAGCAACACAGAACATGCCTAGACAAGTTCATCAAAGACAAGCGTCACAAAAAAGCCAAAAAATGATTAAAACCAATTTTATTTAAATAAGAAAAAAAATCCAAATTTTATTTCCTCTGATGAAAAGAAATGTGTAATTGAGTAGAATGGGTTTTGATGATCGATAATCAATCGATAGTTCAATCACATAGATATCCACATTAAATGAGGACACGATTTTGTTCTAAAAAAGGTAACAAACAGAAACTATCAGCGAGGGGAAAAAGACTAAAAAAGAAAAATATATTCTTTAAGATGCGTCCATTCAATTTACGCATATATAGCGCTGAAAATGCTAATTGAAACCAAAGAATGACAAACCAACTGATAAATACATTCTTTATATATATATATATATATATATATATATATATATATATATATATATATATATATATATATATATACTAGCGGGAAGGGGGCGGTTTTACCCGGTCGTAAAATACGCTTAAATATGTTATTTTAATACGTCCAGATTTTGTATATGTTATTATAGAGTCGCTATTTCCAAAGTAAAAAGAAGTATCTGGGTGCCATCAGCTAGAATCGAAACCGAAAGCAAAACTGTAGCATTCAAAGCTGGTGAGATAGAGTTTAAAAATATGAAGGCACACACACACACACACACACACACACACACACACACACACACACACACACATAGTGAGTTTTATAAATTAGATATATAATATCTTCCGAAACTAAAAGTCGCAGAACACCGCTAGGTGCCTCGGATGATTGAATTTTTTATGGATCGTTATTTTATGCGTCTCTAGCCGATTGAAATAATTTTAAGGGTCAAAAAGGGTCAAAATTAAAAAAAAAATCGTTATACATTTTGTACATTCATCTAAGTTTCGATCTTAGGTCATCGCATCCAAATACCCTTTTTTTACTTTTGAAATCACGACTCTATAATAATATATAGGAAATCTGGATAAATGAAAATATCATATTTAAGCTTATTTTATGACCGGGCAAAGCCGGGCGCCTACCCCCGCTAGTATATGTACACACACACACACACACACACACACACACACACACACACACACACACACACACACATATATATATATATATATATATATATATATATATATATAACGTTTAATTCTAAAGAAATATTTACTTTCAATGTATAATTAAATTTTTTCCAATTTCCACAATAAAGCCCAATAAAAATGAATTTACATTTTCAGAGCATGCATATCGGAAAAAAAGATAGCAAATCAAAGATTCATTTACATCACACTAATTTTATTTCATTCGTCATATAATTCGTGTTTCGGTGAATGGTGAAAATTCACTAGACAACTTATCAGAGACAGCTTATGTTCCTCGAAAAAAACACAATTAGAGATATTTTTCTTTTAGAAAAGAATAAAAATTGGTCGAAGAAAATAGAAATCCCAAAAAGTCGTAAGAGTAAAGATCTCATTTGTTATAAAATTTGTTAGAATCTTTTTGAGTAAAAAACTTATTGGAATCCAGTGCACTTGATTTCTATTTTCATATCCACTAAATTTAATCCTTTTTTCCGAGTGTATTTTCGTATGATTTTATTGGCCAAAAACAAAATTGAAAATCAAAGATTTTATAATTTACTTTTGCAAATCTATTCTTATAGTGTTTTATCGTTATTTCCATGGCAGGTGCTCATCTGAACTCCAATCTCTGGTCCCCCCTCGCCAATCTTTCACGAAAAACACCCGTCTAGCTGAATCCACTGTGAAAAATTTCCCCCACTCTATATCTGTGCCTAAATCAAAACGCGGATTCCATGAACAAAGCTTCTTTCTTAGAACTGCACGCCTGTGGAACTCTGTTCCGTCTGCCTGCTTCCCACCGGACTACAACTTTGATGTCTTCAAGTCCAATGTTAACAACTTCCTAATGAACCGCCCCCTTAAGTAAACACTTCATCAAATCTCCACACTAACGTAATGTACTTTCAATAACCCTTGGCAAGGGGGGTCATAGATTGGAGCTCAGACGAGCGCTTGCCATGAAAATAACGATAAAGCAGAGACAGACCGCAACGTCTCTTCTGTGCTTTTTTTTTTCCAAAGAAGTCACTATTTATCAAATCCCGGAGACCATTCATAAATAAGGGTTAATGAGTGTACAGTAGTCAATGTGACAATATCCTAGTAATCGTTGATAGTGGAAATTTGGTAAATTGGATTACTTAAGGGGACAGCTCATTAAAAACTTGTTCACGTTGGACTTGAACACGACCATATTGTAGTCAGCTGGAAAACAGGGAAATTGGCAGTTCTAAGAAAAAAATTTTGCTCATGGAAACTACGTTTATGTTTGAGCACAGATAGAGAAAAGAAAATTATTGATAGTGGTTTCAGCTAGACGAATGTGTTTTGTAAAAGTTTGGCAAGGGGGGGGGTCATAGATTGGAGCTCAGACGAGCGCTTGCCATGAAAATAACGATAAAGCAGAGACAGACCGCAACGTCTCTTCTGTGCTTTTTTTTTTCCAAAGAAGTCACTATTTATCAAATCCCGGAGACCATTCATAAATAAGGGTTAATGAGTGTACAGTAGTCAATGTGACAATATCCTAGTAATCGTTGATAGTGGAAATTTGGTAAATTGGATTACTTAAGGGGACAGCTCATTAAAAACTTGTTCACGTTGGACTTGAACACGACCATATTGTAGTCAGCTGGAAAACAGGGAAATTGGCAGTTCTAAGAAAAAAATTTTGCTCATGGAAACTACGTTTATGTTTGAGCACAGATAGAGAAAAGAAAATTATTGATAGTGGTTTCAGCTAGACGAATGTGTTTTGTAAAAGTTTGGCAAGGGGGGGGGGGTCATAGATTGGAGCTCAGACGAGCGCTTGCCATGAAAATAACGATAAAGCAGAGACAGACCGCAACGTCTCTTCTGTGTGAAAGAAGTGACAGCCAGAGAAAAAAGCATCTCCACTATATTACGAAGTCTATTTTGAATTTGTCAAGGCAGAATAAGGTGTTTCAAGCTGTTCCTGTTCAGATGTGACAGCAGTACTCCAACCTTTGACGTACTTAGCTCTTATACAGGTAGAAAATTGCATCTACTAGAGCGGTAGAATGATCCTACCATTTTTCCAGCGATCTGGCAACAGATTTGATGTATGTGCTTCATTTCAGATCAAGACTAGAGGCCAGACTCAGGTTTGTCAAAACATGGAGCCTTCTCAAGACGAGAGCCATTCATTTCAATCCATGCCAGACAGGAATCAGAGCGTTGATGATGTAAAGATAGAAGCTTGGTTATAACTGCATTTCATTTTTTTTTCCAACATATTTTCCCTTTTGGCAATGGTTTCAACCATTGGTTTGATTAAAAATTCGATAATATGCGTAAACGCTTACTTTCTTAAGTGGTCTTATGATTTTTACCAGGACTGTGTGCGTACTATTTCTTGTAAGTATGCCAGAAATATTATTATCTTCAACGCGCCTACTTACTTATCGTTGTGCACGTATATGCATCTTTGTATGTATATGTATATGTATGTGCGGGAGTGATTGGGTCTATGTGTATATGTTTATGTGTGTTAATGTATATGTGGATATATATGCATCAAGGGTCGTGTGGATATACATAAATACATGTTTTTATGCGTGCATCTGGGTGGTAATACGTATATGTATATGTATGTGTATACATGGGTGAACGTTTGTACACAGGTATAACTATGTTTGGATTTATATGAGTGTATGTGTTTGTATATATATATATATATATATATATATATATATATATATATATATATATATCCGCAATATAATTGACACTGAAAATAAGGTTAAAAAAACCACTGCCCAAAACATCATGTTGGGAGCCCACCCCCTATATATATGAACTTTACGGAACTACAAGAACGCCTGACTCATTAGAAATTAACCACCACTCTCATAATCTTTAATCTTTACACCCTCAGCCCCCCTATATCGGTAAAACCACGTTTAAACTCCTAGACATCCTACTAACCATATAACTATAACTATAACACAGCCTTATTATGAATATCCTTGCCTTACTAATAACTCTTACTACTTACATTTATGTCTCCGATAAATATAAATTTAACCAATATATGCATAAAAACTCTTTTTTTTTTCTTTAACTGAAAATTAACCCCTAAAGACATCTACACCTTCACCGCATTTAATTTACAATCATCATTTTCCCTCCTCTTCCTCCTACTATCTCTATCACTTTCACTTCTTAATTTCGAATTTTAAAAAATATTCTTTTAAAATATGACATTTTTTTCTTAATCTATTAATTTATCCTTTTTTTATTTTTATCCTTGCTTTTTATAGATCCCAATAAATTACCTCCTTTTTAGCCACTATAACTTAATCCCTACCTAATGAGCAAAGCAAATCCATACATACCCCAACAACATGCATTTAAACATATCTTACAACGCGTTTACCTAACCTTGCATTATCAACTATACTCGTTTATTTATTTATGCTAACTTTAATTTATTTACTTAGTATATAGATCTACACATGTCTCTCTCTCTGTGTCTCTCTCTGTCTCTCTGTCTCTCTGTCTCTCTCTCTCTCTCTCTCTCTATATATATATATATATATATATATGTCTGTATATGTGTGTATATTTATATTTTATCAATATGTATATTCATATAAATGGGTATGCATATATATGTGTACATGTGTGTGTATGTATGTATATATATATGTGCATCAGTATCTTACCGGAGATCTATGTCTCCACGTATATATATATATATATATATATATATATATATATATATATATATGTGTGTGTGTGTGTATGTATTTATGCATATGAGTATGTGTGTATGTGTATTATGTAGGCGTTTGGATGCATGTATTTTTGATTGTACATTGTATATATATATATATGTCTATGTGCGTATGTATCTGTGTGCGGATGTGTGGATATGTAAATGTGTATGTGTGTGTATGTATGCGTATATGCGCGTACGTTGGCATATGTATTAACTCTTAATTACCTAAAAACAACTAATTGTCAACTCAAATGAACGAATCGACGTATCATAGCTACTACAAACATTCAATATGGAACCTCTTACTTGTCAAATCATATAACACGTACACAAGTCCTTTCTCTCTCCCCTCTCTTTTACTCCCTCTCTCTCTCTCTCTCTCTCTCTCTCTCTCTCTCTCACACACACACATCTATTTCATATACTCCAGTGCCGGCCTAAACAACCAAAAGCAGCCAAATATTAAAACCTAAAAGTGAAATTCCCCCCCCTTCCTCCCATTACCTCCTTTTCCTCTCTCTCCCCCTTCCCCTCCCTATATCCATATATCTCCACCCACGCCTACCTGAATCTGCTACCCCTCCACACACTCTACAATCTAATGTATTTTAACCCTCAAAACTTAAATATTGTCGATACTCGCCTCACTCCCCCTTATTATCTCTTACCCCCCTTTTTTCTCGTATTTTCTCTAAAACCCTTCTTCCAAATAATAACAACCATTTCTGTAAGTTCTTATGAGGCTGCTGGATCGTAAACATGGTCCAGCGTCCGAAACATATGTAAATGAACAGATAAAACAGTAATAAAAATAAAACATATATATATATATATATATATATATATATATATATATATATATATATATATATATATATATATATATAAATTCGTTTCTTATCGTTGAGCAATTTCGGTTGAATTAAGTCGGTCAATTTAGCTCTTATGCATAGATCATCGTATAACGATTAGATCACTGTCTAACGTAAAAGACATTTAAAATAAAAATGTTTAAATTCAACGTTATTTCGCGCGGTTAATGGTAGCCGAATATATACGGTCTTTGCTAATCGAGCCAGAGATGGCTCGTATTTCCGAGTTCGAATCTGTCGACTGGTGTTGTGACATCCTGCACTGAAGATTCCCGAAAGGATGAAACACTGGTGTCTATAGGTATTAAATTACTTAAAAAAAAGCAATTATATATATATATATATATATATATATATATATATATATATATATATATATATACACTTGTGCCCGATATTATTCATACCCCTCGGATCTTTGAGATTTCTATAAGAATATTGCTCAAACCAGAAGGTAGACAATATTAAAGGGATTTCAGACAATAAATCAAGCATAGGCATTTAATTTAAACTCAACAAATAAATAAATTATGCAAGTTTGAAACATTATACAAAGAAAAACAATAATGGCACTAGTTCAAAATTATTCATACCTCTCTTACTAATAGTCAATAGCATGCCCTTTATTCTTAATAACTGCCTGCAACCGTTTTGGATATTTATTAACAAGGTTTTTACAAGCATCAACACTGATTTTTGACCATTCTTCAATGCAGTAGTTCTCCAAATCCCTCAAATTTCTAGGTTTCCGCTTTTTAACCTCAGTTTTCAATATGTGCCAGAGGTTTTCGATAGGGTTCAGGTCGGGACTCTGGCAAGGCCATTCCAAAACATTCATTTGATTATCCTCAAACCATTTCTTGACTATTTTGGCAGTATGTTTTGGATCATTATCCTGTTGAAGGACCCAGTTTGGTCCTAAATGGAGATTCTCCGCATCCTGTCTAATGTTTTTCTGGAGTATCTCCAAATATTGCTCCTTCTTCATGGTTCCATCTATCTTGACCAAACTACCTGGACCACTAGCCGAAAAGGAGCCCCAAAACATTAGGCTACCACCATCATGTTTCATCGTGGGTATGGTGTTCTTTGGGTTGTAAGCTTCTCCGTTCTTTCTCCAAACGTAAGAAGCATCCATATGGCCAAACAATTCAATTTTTGTTTCGTCAGTCCACAAAATACTTGAGAAAACGGACTCTGGAGAATTCACATGGGTCCTAGCAAACTTTAGACGTGCTGCAAGGTGTTTTCCGGTGTGCAATGGAGTCCTTCTTGGTCTTCTTCCTTTCAGACCATTTTCATGCAGAGTCCTTTGCAATGTTTGCCTTGATATTTTTATGCCAGAAGACTCCAGATTTTCTAAAATGTCCTTAGTAGTGGTGGTTGGATTTGCATTAACACTTCTTACAATATTCCTGGTGGCTCTAGCAGACAGTTTCCTTTTCCTTCCTCTACCAATCAAGTTGTTTGTTGTGTGGTGGCTCTGGAATTTTTTGATGATGCTCTGTACTGTTGCTGTAGGGACCTCAAATTTCTTGGAAATTGACTTGTAACCTAAACCATCCTTATGTGAATTCGCAATTTTAGCCCTAAGATAATTACTAAGCTCTTTTTTCTTCCCCATTCTAATAATTTTTATTCTTTTATTGGTTTTCAGTTGATATCATTTTAATTTCTGAAAAATGCAGAAAACGAAATGAAATTAATCAAAGGTTGTATAAAAGCATTCAAAATAAGAATCAAACAGGAAACAAACAGTCAGAAATTCGATTAATACTGAAAAAATAAGGGGGTATGATTATTTTTGAACATTGCAGATTTTATAAATAGCTGTATATTTCTTTTATTACAAGTATCCCGAGATTTTAAAATGACGAAAATGATCAGAAGAGGTTTATTAAGAATATGTATCAATATGGACGTAAACAATAAATTCTTACAAAGTTACACATAATAAACTCAATTTTCAAGGTGGGGTATGAATAATATCGGGCACAAGTGTATATATATATATATATATATATATATATATATATATATATATACATACATACATATATATATATAGTTACCTTTTTTCACTTTAGTATTTTAATTTAAAATTCAAAAATAATATATTAGTACTATAGTAAATTCGAGAGCAAGTTGATGCAGTGATTGCAGGTGATTAAATTACTTACTGACTAGATGGTTTTCTAACGAATGGTAAAAAATAGTTTTTTAATTTTGTATAGTTTTAAAGGTTAAAAACTTCAAAGACTATATATATATATATATATATATATATATATATATATATATATTCATGTGTGTGTGTGTGTGTGTGTGTGTTCCTATTTCTTTTGCCTTCCAAAAGTCACATTTGCGTTTCAGTCCTTCGGATGGGAAACTGGTGCGGACTATATTTAACCACATCCGTCATCAAAGTTATCTAGATATAGAGTTTGTATTATTTCAAAATAGGTCCTGCCTTCGGCCGTGCATCAACGATATGGGAAGCGAACGTAAATAGTAAAACAAAAAGCAACAACAAAAAAGGAGTAAAAAACGCAGAGGTTTTTCCATTACCGTCGTCGTCGTCGTCGTCGTCATCTAGGACGCAGCCACTTCGATATTCGTTCGATTGTTTCTACACAAAAGACGTAATTTTCCCCCACCTCATTCGTTTGTTTTTATTTTTGGGAGAGACTAAAAGTTAACCAAGACGGAAACTCGGTCATCATTACGTCTTATACTTTAGTTTTTAAAGTATTCTTTTTTTTTAGTTCCTTTAAATTTTTTTGTTTTGAAACTGATAGAAAAAACATTGAATTCGAATTTCGATTTTTTTAAAATGCGGGTAACTCTTTTCTATCGAAAAGGTCAGTGTGTATTCTTTAAACAATTAAGGATCTGAACATTTGGTTTGCAGTACAAAAATTAAGATTAGAAAATTGTTTCTCTGTCTGTCTGTCTGTCTGTCTCCCTCTCTCTCTCTCTCTCTCTCTCTCTCTCTCTCTCTATATATATATATATATATATATATATATATATATATATTCAGTTGAAGTAAAGTCGGTAAATTTAGCTCTTATATGCAGATCCTCATATAATGATTACAACACTCTGACAGTTAAAAAGCATTCAAAAAATAAATGTTTAAATTCAACAGCATTTCTTGTGGTTAACGGTAGCCGACTGAATTAGGTCCTTGCTAATGGAGCCTGCATTGATGATTCCCGAAAGGATGAAACACTAGTGTCTGTAGGTATTTAATTATTATTATAGTATATATATATATATATATATATATATATATATATATATATATATATATATATATATATATAAAGTGACCTTGTATCCTGTCTGTCCGTATTTAACAAACTGCTCTGTCTACAGACTTGCAGCTTTATATATAAGGGATTTGGACCCTGAAATAAATTCGATTTGCTCTTTAGTCAGTAAAAACAGCGAAAAGTGAAACAATTTAAGTCTCTAATGTACAATATTTTATATATATATATATATATATATATATATATATATATATATATATATATATATATATATACACACTAGCTTGTTGAAATTTGATCCCTTTACAGCTAAATTTCTGGCCGAAAACCGATCTCATAGATTTTCCAAAATCTCAGTACCCTGTATATCAAATTTGGAGTCTGCAGACTAAAACTTGACAGAGTTATTACGTAGGGAATATACCAACACACACATTCACTTTTATAGATATACTAGCATGGGTGCCCGGCTTTTATAGATATACTAGCATGGGTGCCCGGCGTTGACCGGGTGTTTGGAGATGTATGCTGAGCAAAAAAAAAAAAAAAAAAACAACAACAAAAAACAAAATAAATAAACGGTCAATTTTTTTAAACTTTGTCCCCTATTATGACCCCTAAAAATTTATTGTTTGGGGCTCAAATCAAGTTATGAAGTTAGATCCATGTCCAAGGAACCTATATCTAAAATTTCAAGTTTTTAGACCCAAAGTTGTCGGAGGAGTTTGGTAGAGTTCTCAAAGGTCAAATCGTTGAACTTTGACCCCTTAACAGCAAAATTTCTGTCCGATAACCGATCACAAAGATTTTGCCAAATCTCAGTACCCCGTATATCAAATTTCGAATCTGTAGACTAAACGTTGACATAGTTATTGCGTAGGGAAATGTACACACACTGACACAGACAGATACACAGATAGACACACAGACACGATCACTTTTATAGATATACTAGCATTTCGGCCCGGCGTTGCCCGGGTGTTTGAAAGGTGTATGCTGAGCAAAGAAAAACAAAAAACGCTCAATTTTTTTAAAACTTTGATCCCTATTATCACCATTTAACATTGATTGTTTTGGGCTCAAATCAAGTTATGAAGTTAGATCCATGTCCAAGAGACCTATATCTAAAATATCAAGTGTCTAGACCCAAAATCGTCGGAGGAGTTTGGTAGAGTTCTCAAAGGTCAAGTCGTTGAACTTTGACCCCTTTACAGCAAAATTTCTGGCTGAAAACCGATCACATCGATTTTCACAAATCTCAGTACCCTGTATATCAAATTTCGAGTCTGTAGACTAAATATTGACAGAATTATTGCATAGGGAAATGTACACAGACACAGACAGATAGACACACAGACACATCTACTTTTGTAGATATACTAGCATGGGTGCCCGGCGTTGCCCGGGTGTTTTGAGGTGTATGCTGAACAAAAAAAACAAAAAAAAACAAAAAAAGGTCAATTTTTAAAATTTTTTTCCCGTATTATGACCCTCTAAAATTGATTGTTTTGGGCTCAAATAAAGTTATGAAGTTAGATCTATGTCCAAGGAACCTATATCAAAAATTTTAAGTGTTTAGACACAAAATTGTCGGAGGAGTTTGGTAGAGTCCTCAAAAGTCAAATCATCGAACTTTGACCCCTTAATCGCAAAATTTCTGCCCGAAAACTAATCACATCGATTTTGCCAAATCTCAGTACCCTGCATATCAAATTTCGCGTCTGTAGGCAAAAAATTGACAGAGTTATTGCGTAGGGAAATGTACACTGACACACACAGACAGGCACTTTCACTTTCATAGATATAGTAAATATATATATATAGTAAGTAATGAAAATATATATGGCAATTAAGCTACACAGAATATTCAGCGTTTTATTCTCCTGAGAATTCGTCAGGCTCATGCGAAAAGTTGTGATTGTCGCCCAAATCTGACGAATTCTTACGAGAATGAATCGCAGAATATTCTGTGTAGCTTAATTGCCATATATATTTTCATAACTTACTGCCTAGCTCTACTTATGTATTGAGCACTGTTGAAGTAAATACTGAAAAATTTACATTAAATTATATCTTTGTATTTATGTGATTAAATGAAGTAATCACACACACACAAACACACACATACGTATACAGAAGGTTGCGTGTTCATATCACGTCGGGGTCACCAGGGGAGAATTGAATGCCTACTAGACACCAACCTCGGGTGTCTTCGGTCTCTCTGTACAGGGGTTTACCAGGGACTCTGGTATGAAGATACTTTCAATTTTTAATTAAAAGTAAACCCTGACCAAATATTCGAATTTAAATGAAAATGAAAAATAAAACTAAATCATCAAACTGGCAGGATGTCGCCCAGGATAAAAAAGATCCCCTCAGCATGGCTAAGCACTGGGCCATATGAGGAAAATAACGGTGCACCTTCTCCTTGTGATGTTTCCACAAATGAAAACACTAAACTGGACATTCCACCAGACCAGTCAAATTCTAGTCCTGGAACCCGGCAAGACCAAACAAGAACCACTAAGAAAATACACTATAACCAACTCAAGTGGTCTCTTGAGGAGAAAAAAAATTATTCTTCACTGTTTCGCAAGTGTTAGCCCCAGGAAGGAGCCCCTTGATCTCTTCAAACTAACAAAAGTAAAATAAAATTAAAAAAAAAAAACGTGTATATATATATATATATATATATATATATATATGAATATAAATATGTATATATATATTAACGATGGAACGATTAAAATATTTTGCCAATTCGATTACAATGACGAATTCTGTTTTAAATTTTCGATTCCGATACAATTAGCGATTCTTTTTAAATGTCTAAAGATTTAGCTGTACTGTTGTTTTTTTATTAGTGGTCGGATTTCTGTAGCAAAATACATGTGATATATTGCATATATTTTACGAAAATGTAAAATATATGTAAGGTTGGGGTGTCTATAAACAAATCCATTGATTGAAAAGTGTGCATCTATCACGGACTATCTGTAAATACTATTAATTTATAACTCGGGCTTATGCAAAAAATATTTACATTAAGTGATGAAATTAGTGTTGGGACGATTAGTTGAAATCGAGAATCAGAATAATCAGAAACTTTTGTGATATCGAAAACAGAAAACAAAAACTGCACATATTTTCTGATACCCAAAACGATTCTCTTAATTATTTGTTATTTTAAGTACTGGTATTGATGATAAAATGATCGATATTTATTGATTTTATACTACAAGTAAAATTAGAATCTATATGTAACCGTTCCTCACGGGACTGTAATTTTTACATTTGCAAAAATAGATGCACACGTTACATGATTTTGAAGGTAAACAGAAAGATAAAGAAAACAATTAAATATATATCTCTATTACAATAGAAAAATCATGGATTACAATAGAGAAATGCGAGCATGAAAAGTAATATGGATAAGCTTGAACATAGAACAGTAAAGGACTAGTTGTTAAAACTGAAAAAAAATGGACAAAATATTCTAGTAAAAATAATAAATACATAACTTAAAATACTGCAGCATTCAGAATTTATTATATAATGTTATACATTGAATAAAAAAATCTGAATGCTGCAATATTTTAAGTTATAAATTTATTATATTTTTACAAGACTATCTTGTCCATTTCTTTTCCAGTTTTAACGACTAGTCCTTTACTTTTCTATGTTTAAGCTTAACCATATTACTTTTCATGCTCAAATTTTTCTATTATAATCCATGATTTTTTCAGGCTTCCAATAAATTCACTTGTTCTTTGTTTAATTTTAGTCTTATCCCCCCCCCCATAAATACATATGTACTAACAATGTACGACACTCGTCTGCTTTCAATAAAATCCCTCCCAAAATCCTTCACTTGTTACTTCTCTTTTCGAATTGGTAGCAACAGTTGTCGCTGAAGCGACGTGGTTGCTATGGAAACAAATCATAAAAAAACATTTCTCCCCTCCTTACATATTTTTACGATTTTGAACACCAGAAAATTCATTATAACTTTTGTTTTACTGAATTAAAATTGAATAAAAACAAACATTTTTCATAATATAGCTTAAAATAATGATCTATAAACTGTAGTAATTGTTTGGAATTTGGTCGAAAACTGAGTGAACGGTGAAGCTTAAAAGCAGTTGTTAATGACTAGAACTGGCTCTTAACGATATATTTAAACACTACTGTGTTTGAATGATAAACAAGTATTTAGATATTTAAAAAGAATCGGAATCGCTAATAGTATCGGAATCTAAAATTTATGGAAATAAGGAATTTAAAACAGAAGCAGTAATTGTATTGAAATCGGTAAAACATTGGAATCGCCCAATCGTTAGATGAAATGATAGTTAAACACAACAACCAACCAATGCACACCGTATAATTGGTGCTAGAGAACGGCCAAGACTCGATTACGGGATGCTATGTCGACAAACTGCGCGTGTACCGACTTGCATACCATCATACACCATGCTTCGAATCGAATAAGATAAAATTATAAAATCAATTTTACCTTTCAGCTTTTTTTTTATGATGCAAAAGCTTGACGAACACTGACGAATGGATTCGCTTTAAATTATATATTTGCGAATTTGATTTTTTCTAGAGATTGAATGCGATACGAACCCTGGAGAGGCCAAAGACAGTATTGTTTGAAATATGCATAATTCAAGAGTGCGTATTTATAGTAAGAACTCTAGACGAGGTTTTATGAAAACACCTCTCAAATTAATTAGATAAACTCTTGAGGAAATCCGAAACGATTTAGCACAATGATTCAAGGTGGTTAGGCTTAGGGGACGATTGGATGGATGCTGTGTCGCATTGACGAGATGGTTTTAATCAATCACTGGTTTCCACAATGGATAAGTTTTCACAAATTGTCTCTTAGCCATGCTGGTATTGTTTTATTTGATATAGAAAGAGTTTGCAAAATGCAAATGATGACTTAATTATTATTGAAATGTTAGAAATTAGCTTCACCCGTCCTCCATGCCATGATATATATATATATATATATATATATATATATATATATATATATATAAGCGGATGTGTTCAGTTTTATCATATGACGTAAGAAGAAGGTTTTGACAATAGTTCTAAGAAACAGCACAATTTTTTAAAATCGATAATGAATTTTTAAAAACGTGCCAAGCTCAGTATCTATACACAGCATCTCCGAATCATCTACCTGAATAAAAACAAAATGCGTTCTAAGATGGAGTCACAAATGGGGAAGTATGATGGACCTCTTCCTGCTTAATCAGTGTACAAAACCGACTTCGAAATATAGTGAGCGATGTATGTTTTCCCCCTTTCTAACAAAAGAGATGTTACTAGTCTTTCCCTGCTCTTTCGAGATAGTAATGGCAGATGCTCCACTGAGCTTCAATCTTTGACGCCCTTTTTAAAACATTCACAACAAAACTCGTCTCACTACAACCAATACCATACTTTTCTCTTTCTCTCTCTCTCAATGCTTAAAACTAGACGAAATTTCCATAAGCAGTTTCTTTCCTAGAACTACTCACCTATGGAACAGAATACCGCGCGACTGCTTCCAAGCTTACATATATATGCTTGAATGGCGTTTGGGCCTCGATAAGTGGTGACTTGAAAGTAAAAAACACATCAGAATAGATTAATTGCCATTTGCATATACATTACTTTGCAGTAATATGATATCGCGGTTAAGTGAGGATTTATTTTCGAAAGACATATTTACTTGATGTTGTTGACAATGTTTGATCTCAAATCCAACTTTCGCCTTATATGAAGAGAGGTTAATTAAATCGTGTGAGATAGATGGATTTGAAGTTGAGATCTCAGAATTAAAATGATCATGTTGGCTGCATAGATAGGAACTTTTAAACACGTTCTGTCTCTCTTTATACAATCAGTAGAAACTAAGAAGGAATACTATTCCTAAGTTGAATGTTAAGTTACAGCATTTGTTTTCGTTTCCATTCTGTTACGGGTATCTAGAAAATATATTTAGTCACCACCAGAGGAAAAACCATCATAAAATTTGGTAATAACATCGATGGCCTGGCAGAATGTGATACAAAAGTAGCCAACCTAGTTGAACGCCCGGACAAAACCTCTACAGCCCATGCCGAAAAAAACCAAAGCCGATGAAAAAGACAATAATGGCATCACTACAGACATCTAAGTGAATGGTTAGAAACTGGTAGTTGTAAACAGCTTTAAATATCTTGGCACAGTTGTCTCAGGTGAAGTGTCCAAACCTGAAATATTATAAGGAATAGGCCCAACCACTTTATCCCTCACAAACCTGAACTCAATATGAAAAGATGAGAATATATCACTCAAATCAAAGATCAGACTCATGCGCTCATTAGTGACGTCAATATTACTGTATACGTGTGAATCGTGGACTCAGAGACGGGGAGACTGAAAAGAGGATTAAAGCAGTTGAGATTACGTGCTACGGCAAAATACTTAATGTTTCCTATAAAGACCATCAAATGAGGAAGTTACTAACCGCATAAAGCAAGCTCTTAGCCACTTTTAAACAACACAAAGTACAGTAGTGTGGCTATGTAACGAGATTAACAGGTCTCGCTAAACAATAATGCAGGAGGCAGTAAGAATTAGAATATTGCGTGGAGGACGGGGTGGGAGAGGGGATGATAACATCAGGGAATGGATAGACCTGAGGTTCAGCAACGCTATCACAATACCGTAGAACAGACGGAACTGGAGAAAGCTAGTAAGAGGTTCTACAGAGGAGTACCCTACAGTCAACCAGACCTACAGATTCTTATTGAGCTGTTCTCTTAAATACTCTATTTTTTAAGTCTAAGTCCAAGCCATTGTTTCCAATCTCCTAATTATTGTGTTGCTGTCTTCCTGATAAACTCAGTAACTCTTATCCTCGAGTAACTTGCGGGTCTTGATTAGTAATGATTCGTTTGTACATATAAAAAAATCTGAAGCAAAACCCACATACAGATGGACAGAACCTCACTGATAGATGAAATGGACACACATAAAAACCTTAAAAGAAAAGAAAATAACGAAAATTACTTTTTAAAAAATTTCCCCACTTTAGAAATTGATATGGTAATATTTCAGATTTAAAACATTTATTTTTTTCAAAAATTTCGTTCAAACATTGTGTCTCTTATTTCACGCAGAATAAAATCTGTTTTTATCTTAAAAAAAAAAAAGCCCACATCGTTCGGTCGCCGCCATTTTCTGCACCTCCACTTTCATCGAGCTGCCCCCCCCATTGAATTGGCTGTTTATTAAGAGTTGACGCCGTTGAATTAATTCATTTTCTCCTCTTTTTCACAAAAGCACGCGATCTACTCATCTCGTCTCATTTAATCGATACAGAGTTTATGTCACTTAAGAAAACATTCCCAGTATCGATTTATCAGCCGTGCCTGGGTTCTATTAGTTCATCTCATTTCTGGTAATTCCCCCCCCCTCACCTCAATCCCCCGGAACACGTTTATAGAATCACCCACCCTTTTCACCCACAAGTTCTTCCTCCTCTCTCTGTTAAATTCTGCAATTATGATGACAAACAGAAAACCAATTCGACCGTTTTGACTTGACAACCCGAATCTTTCATGGTTTCTGGCCGGAGAATACACGACAGTTTGGCTAATTGATACACGCTATCCATTCACGTCGGCTAAAACATAATGGTGACCCTTGATATTCTGTCCAAAATCGACATAAGGGAGATGACAGGAAGTGAGAAAAAATTTTCACATTTGTGTTGATTATGATGCTTCCATGGGAATCAAGTTCGTTTTCTCCACAGACCTATCCCAATGGTTACAACAACAGCGTTACCGAAAGGTCATCTACTTTTCAATAGGAAAATAAGAAAAAGAATATATATATATATATATATATATATATATATATATATATATATATATATATATATATAAATTACAATAAGTTTACCAAGGTAATCAAAATGGTACACTTAAAATATATTATAAATAGCAAAGTAATCTAAACCAGATGTAAAAGCTCAATAAAACCGAAAAGGAAATAGAGCTTATAATATGAACAAATGATTAATAAAACATGTTAAAAGACATCTTGAAAAAGAGTTAAAAACATATTTAATTTTAAAAAGGAGGCACAAGATAAGTGGATAATCCTTAATCCGCAGAGTTTCGAAGAAATACTCTCCTTCTCATCAGAGTGCAGGAATTAGCAAAATGCGGGATCGGGTTTTGCATGTAAAAGTATTTAATGAAACTACAAGTAAGTCACAGATCTTACTTGGTTAAAAAAAAGGGCGAAGTAAGGGGAATAGGAGGTAAAAGAAAAATGATAAAAAGATTTCACAGGAATGGATAGTCCGGTGAAGGGTAAAAAATCCAAGAATGGTAAAATCCAAACACGGTCGAATTAAAAATTTCCAATCCAACAGGTAAGTTTCAAATGGTCCAAAATGATCCAAAAGGCAGAATTCCTTGGAAAAAAAATCACAAATGGAATGAGTTCCAAATCATTAAAAGAAAAGTTCAAATGTGCACAGAAAAAGCGCTGGAGAGAATATTTAAAACACGTCTGCCAAGGCCGGAGGAATCAAGTAAATTTACTTTTTTTCAAGATGCCTTTAAACATGTTTTATTAATCATTTGTTTATATATATATATATATATATATATATATATATATATATATATATATATATAATTTAAAGGAGATTAGAATAATAGTCTAAAGAGCTAAGTGTATTTTAATGTAATAGTGAAATTACTAGTTTAATTAAAATAAGGAAATGCTCGTTGTAATTTAGATATATAATAAGCTCGATAGTTAAATGTCCTAGAGCTAATTCAATATTAAGTAATGTGATTTATAATTTAAAAATTAAAAAAATTTTTTTTAAATTTAAAAATCAAATTTTAATTAAATTAAAAATCAGTTTCATAAGAAGGAACAACAACAGTCAATTATCTGTACGATCGTTTCGGAAATCCGTGCTTTTTATTTGTGGTATACATGGAGTCACGTAGAACAATTATACATAGTTTTTTTGGTAAGCACGGTCTCCTCATCAGCAAATTTAGGAGGATTTCTATTGAATTGAAAAGACACCAAAAATAAACCTAGCATTAAAAGTAAGGCAGATGAATCTTTTAGTTTTTCTTTTTTTGAAATCAGGAACTGTATTTAAAGTAGTCATTTAGATGTTTGCTATAGCTTTTTATTTTAAAAAGCTATAGCAAACATCTAAATGACTACTTTAAATACAGTTCCTGATTTCAAAAAAAGAAAAACTAAAAGATTCATCTGCCTTACTTTTAATGCTAGGTTTATTTTTGGTGTCTTTTCAATTCAATAGAAATCCTCCTAAATTTGCTGATGAGGAGACCGTGCTTACCAAAAAACTATGTATAATTGTTCTACGTGACTTCATGTATACCACAAATAAAAAGCACGAATTTCCGAAACGATCGTACAGATAATTGACTTTGTTGTTGTTCCTTCTTATGAAACTGATTTTTAATTTAATTAAAATTTGATTTTTAAATTAAAAAAATTTTTTTTTAATTTTTAAATTATAAATCACATTACTTAATATATATATATATATATATATATATGTATATGTATATATATATATATATATGTATATATATATGTATATATATATGTATATATATATGTATATATATACATATATATATATGTATATATATATATATATGTAGATATATATGTATATATATGTATATATATATGTATATATATATATATATATATATATATATATATATATATATATATATATATATATATTAATCTATTCACGCATTCGACGTTTAATAGTTCTTAATTCCTTTCGTTCCCCTGGTAATCGTTTGGTGGCTCTGAGGTAAAGGCGTAGCAAATAGAGCAATAAGTGGCTTCGTGGCTGGGTTCGAATCGCATGACTAGTAGGAATTATCACCCTCTACATTGATTGCGTAAGCATGAAACAAAGCTAGGTATAAAAGAATAATTATTGTTTAATTATATAATATATATATTCGATGTGTCTTCAATAAATTTATAAACTTTTATGTACAGGCATCTAAAATTCCTATAGATTCGTGAAAATGAAGACGACTGACAAATTTTTATGATTTCAGGTTCAAATGAACAGGAATTAGAATAAACCCTACTAAGATCTGATTGCCACAGCTAGTGATTTAAAAAATGAAATCTGAACATGAGGACACTTCAAAGGAATGATATGCAATAAATTGATTTTTAAACTTGGAAAACGTGCCACAGAAACATAGAATGTTTCATACTTCTTTTGAACTATATTATCTGAATCGAGCATCAGTTTTTGGGCGGCATAAGAGATTCAAGGAAGGCAGGGAGTCTGTGAGGGATGGTGAGGGACGTGGGAGGAGTAAGTCTAAACATCAGCATTGATAGGTCAAATAAGTATTTCATGGATAAGGATCATCGTGTGTCTATAGAGACAATAAGTGCACAGTTTGTTGTCAGTGTGGGAACTGTATATATAATTAATTGCAAGGAACTGAAGATGCGGAAAATTTGTGCGAAGTTTATCCCAAGGGTGCGGCATCGTTATCACAGACTGTTTAACTAAGATGAGCAACAAGACAGTTCCCCACCCTTTCTAGAATCCAGACCGTGGCCACTGTGCCTTTTACTTATTCCTTATGCCCAAGGAAAACTTTAGAGGCTGTCGTTATGAGACAATTGAGGAGATGAAAGAGGCTGTGAGGGTGATTGACACGATTACACAAAAGGACTTGTATGGGGCCCTCCAGAAGTTGTTGAACGGCACAAGTGCACTGTAGCCGGAGGAGATTACTTCGAATGGAACTAAAACTTCATGTATGTACCGTTTATAAAAGTGTCTCTGCAAAAAAGCCTGGAAACTTATTTAAAACATCTAGTGTATATATATATATATATATATATATATATATATATATATACACACATATATACATACATATATATATATATATATATATATATATATATATATATATATATAGGCACAAAGTTTTAGAAATGTATTCAACACTCTTAATCTTGAAACCTATTTCATTATTTTGATTAATACCAAATATTATGATGATCAGATATGTGCTTAAGATACAGAAATGTACGTTACCAAACATGGTCACGTTATCATTTTTGTTCTCGGTGGATCACTGATGATAAATAACGTTGTTCTTGGCCAATATTACATCAGTGATCATTTCGGAATACCATGGTTGTTTGTTTATAAGTGGAAGAAGTTGTAATGGAACTTCTAATATTTCTTAGCAAGACATTAACCAATCTCTTCTCCCCTAGTTACGAATGAAATAATTCGGCAAACTTGGCACAGAGACTAGTTATTAGTTCGTCTTCGATTTCTCCTTACAACTAGAATTAACCGATATTATTTACAGAAAAGTGTAACGGGATATTGGGTAACTCTAGCTTCACTAAAAATACTACGCACTGTAAACATCTTTTCATGGGGTATCCCTTTTTTCTAGATGCAAAAGACACAATGGATCTTCGAAAAATGAACGAGATTACACTTATTTCAATTCAGGTAATTTCACAATCTTTCATTTAGGATAAGATTTTTTTTTACTTTTGCAAATGTTTTTTTACGTGTAGTATCTGTTTTGTTCTCAGTCAGAAACAAACGCTACTACTTGAGAATTTTTTAATCTCATAAATAGCGCCTCATTTAGATAGTTTGATTTCTTTCATATTAAAATCGACCTTGTGTCTAACTTTGTCCTCCTAGAGAGGGAAGGAGACAGAGAAAAGACAAGTAAATCTAGCTTGATCAAAATACAAGTCCATTTCTGCACGTGGAAGCAAGTAATTTGAAAATTGAATTAATTTAAGTAGTTCCAAAGCAAAGCTTCCTATTTTTTTTAGATCAAAAAGATGTAGAGTCATGGGAGTAATACCATTAAAACGAGCGATTTTTGTGCTCCAGAATTTATTTTTCTACATAGTTATCAACATTCTCAATACACTTTTACCAGGAATTTCTGTCTCTGACGGACGTCCATGACAAGGGTTGCTTTCTTAGAATCTCACACCAAGAATATCTGCAACAGAGAGATGAAACGTTCAGGTCATGGATGCATAGGTTCAGTCAATGCAATTTGCAATCCCCTCTGACCCATTCGGGTGGAATAAAAATAGAAGAAATTACTTTTGAGACGCCCCTCGTATATGAATGTACATATTCAGTTATGGTCTTATATGCATAGAACATTTTTGGATATATTATATCAACTGGATCTCTCTGTTCGTGCTGCATCACGTATATCAGGCTAGGCAACTACAAGACTAATATTTACATATTGATAAGGGAAACAAAAGACTTCAACTTAACTTCATTATTCTTAACTAAACTGAATTAATTTTCTTTTAAGTTGACCCTGTGTAACTGTAACTGTAGCAATTGTCTCATTTTTAAATAGTAGCAATCAATCTAATTACGTAATTTTTAGTTCACTATCTGTCCATATAACTAAAATTAGACGATCTCACTTCGGCAAACATCTTTATTGGCGCCATCCCCAAACAGACAATCGAATACGTTACAATTCTTATCGGGAATATACGGGACGTGTAAAACGCATTTACACCGTACGGAAGAATGTATATAAATACTATTTATATTAGGCTGATGAAAAGTTTGGGTCGTGTTTAAAATAATGATGTATTATGCAATATCCTACAAAAAACATCAAAAAAACAACTGCTCTTAACAATAACAATAATAATTACTAACAATCTATAGGATTTCGGAGTTGGTTATAAAGTACCAGTATTTCGAGTTTGAATATAACAGATCTTGGCTTATTCAAATTTACTCACCAGTTCAAATTGTCGACCCTACATGTAACACCCCATACTATACAGAAGACCAAAAACAATGTAGACCAAAAACAATGTAGAACAATTGGACGGCAAGAAAGTTCTGCCACATCCACCTAACAGTCCAAACATTGCTCCATCTGATTACTGTCTATTCAGGACAATGCTGTTATTTATGAAGGTTCGCCGTTTGGAAAACTTAGTTCACCTGTTTTCTTGATCGTGGCTCTTCGTATTCGTTATCATTGGAACCTATGTTGCAGCATCATTTAAGGATGAATCCATAAATATTTATTCACCTGCAGGGAACCCGAGTTCTTGATCATCTTTTAACAAAGTACTTATATGCAGATATAAATTTCAAAAAACGGGTTATTACAAAGCAGAACAGTCACAGAAAAATAGAGACAGATTAGTCAATTGCGAAAGAAAGAGAGAAAGAGAAGATAGATATATAGACGGATAGACACAATCTCACTATACTCGATTACAATTTTCGCGCCCACATTCTACAAAGGATGACGCTTTGGACACGTTTTATCTGATTGAAGTTTCACAAGGAAAACCGCAGAAAATCTCCTTTCGGAAGTATCGCAAGTTCTACTTCAGTTCTGTAGTCACCTCCGATCCTTAAGGTGCCACGTACATGCAAAGCAAGATTTATAATGGATGTAAATGCCACTATTGAAATTTTCTATAATAGGTTATTTAAATATAAAAATTCTATTTGTACTAGCTTTTTTAATTTAGTTATCTAACCATTATATGTTTTATTATACTAACTAAATATGAATTGAATATCAACGTTGGTCTCCCTTAATTTGTTTTTCTTTATACTTTAATAATACAAAATACACACTAATATATATTTTCAATCTGGGATTGAGTTATGTTAGAAATATGGCTAATTGTTCTAATTACCTGTTATCTATCTATCTAATAAAAGTGAAAGTGTCTGCCTAGTTGTGTGTCAATATGTGTATATTTCCCTACGCAATAACTCTGTCTACAGACTCGAAATTTGATATACTGAGTACTGAGATTTGGCAAAATCGATGTGATCGCTGTTCGGCCAGAGATTTGGCGATTAAGGGGTCAAAGTTCAACGATTTGACCTTTGAGAACTCTACCAAACTCCTCCGACAATTTTGGGTCTAAACATTTGAAATTTTAGATATAGGTTCCTTGGACATGGATCTAACTTACTAACTTCATTTGCGCCCAAAACAATAAATTTTAAGGGGTCATAATAGGGGTCAAAATTAAAAAAAAATTGACCGCTTTTTTTTTGCTCAACATATACCTACAAATACCCGGGCAAAGCCGGGCACCCATGCTAGTTTATAATAAGCTGAAATAGTAAGCTATTACTTGCTTCTTATCTATTTATTTCTCTTGCTCTCTTCCACTTTTATGTGGATTAAACAATTTATCTAATATTTCTTGATGTTCCTGAATATTTAAAATGAAAGTGACTTTCATTCATCAGCCCTGCAATTTAATTCACATCCGTAAATTTACATACTTTGTTTGCATTTTAAAACGATCGTACCGATTCCGCCCTGATCTATTTGTCGCCTAACCGGTCGAGTTTAATCCTATCTTGAAGTAGTTGCTAGTCTATCCGCATCGAAGAGTTGTAATACAACGAAACAGTCTTTCCGTGGATGAATAGAAATGCTACCTGTCTTGGGTTGAGAATATTTGTGAGTGAAATAACAAACTGCCACTAACGTATAAAGAATGTTCTTTGTCTAAACAAATGGAGGTTAGGCGTTTTAATATTTTTTTACCATTGTAATTTCACATACCCATCTTAGCAGCAGCCAAAAAGTGTAACCGTTAGAAGCACTGACTATCGTCTAGGCGGTTGAGTTTTAATCATAGTATGAGGTAGTTGCTAGTCTAGCCGTACTGAAGAGCTGTAACACTGCGAAACAGTTTTTCTGATACTGACAAGAAGTTTAAATGTCAACTGAATTAAAGGAATAAATTGTAAGATGGTCAACATCATGAAATTTGGAATATAGGCTTTTGTCATTTATTCATTATATGTTCTGTGATTACATTGTGCTTCTTAAATAAGGATTGGTATATATAAAAGGAAATATAAGTGAATAAATATATATTTCCACACAAATATATATATATGTGGCTTCCTCCAGTCTTGATAGACTAAGTTTACCCACTGTAAGAGTGCCTGCACGTGAAATTTGTGTGGCAAGAATTGCGCAATCACCAACCACGCCTCTCCTAAGTCAAAATTGTTGCATACCAGTGGCAAGTTTAGGTACAGGACAACTGGAAACAATGTGGAGATGAGCGGAGACCACATACAGCGCCTAGAATTCCCAAATGGTCACCCATCTAGTACTAGCTAGGGCTCAACGTTGCTTGACTTCGGTTATCTGGCGAGAACCGGTGTGTCAACGTGATCATGCCGTATATTCCCCTTCCCCTCCATGTATCCCTATGCCCTCAGCTACACCAGAAATTAACTTCTCAGACCCTCTCCCACAAGTTCCTTAAACCCCAAAACTAAAACATTATCGACACACCAAACGCCCCCTCCCACTTCCCCCTTGTTCTCTTCCTCTCTTTCCTCCGCCCTAATCGCACCCCCCTCAACCACATTCACTCTTTCACTCTTTCATCCCAAAATAGCGATCATTTCTATAAATGCCTGAGGAAGCTACAGACGGCCAAAAAAAAAAAACAAAAAAAAAACGGCCGAGTAGCTGAAACAATAATGTAACTTAAAAGAAAAATACGGTAATAAAAAATAAAACGCATATTTGCTATACAACAGTATTGAGCACTTTCTTCAGGTTTTATTAATTACCATTTCCACTAAATATATAAATATATATATATATATGTGTGTGTATGTGTGTATATATATATATATATATATATATATATATATATATATATAGAGAGAGAGAGAGAGATATGTTCGTCGGATTCTTCTGCCAATTTTGTACCTCGCAATTTTAACAATTTCCTCTATGTGCGTATGTGTGTGTGTGTGTGTGTGTGTGTGTGTGTGTGTGTGCACAATTCTGTCAGCATGTGTATTCGTAAATTTATAGCAACAAAATGCATACAGGATTTAATAAATTTCTATAAAAAGAAACGTATGATCGCCCTTGGCTTTCTCCTCCAAGGGATTCGTGACGATGTGCCAGCATGGAATTATCTCAAATAAAATAGAGCTTCACGTTTCGGAAAATGGAAAACTGGGAGGAGCTATAATTGTAGAAATGGCAATTTCCGAACGGATACGGATTTAAATTGAAGTCCAATTTACAATAGAAGATATATTCATTATATTACCGTATCATGTTCTTGGATATCTTGACAGAATGTATCGAGAATAATTGCGGACAAACTCAATAAACTGAATATATATCCGGCACATTGCAAATAATAGAAAAAACAAAGATAGATTTTATAAAAATGTAAGATTACATGCACAGATCTCAGTTCTTTATGTTCAGGTATTCAGATATTTGTAAACACGCATGCATACATATATTTCAGTTAGCCATGCCGATGAGCTGTATTGATAGCGAAACATGTGTCCGTTCATATATATATATATATATATATATATATATATTATACGGCATAATCACGTTAATACACCGAAGTTAAGCTACGTTAAATCTGGTCAATATTAAATAGGGGACCATTTAAGACTTCCAGGTGTAATAAGTGCACTACGCTTATCTCGGTATTGTTTCCAGTCGTCATGGACGTCTTGCCACTGGACACAAACAGTGCCGATTTAGGAGAAGTGTAATTAAGGATTTTGAAATCAAAATTACACGCGCCTACAGGGGGTATCCTTTGTCTTTCGAGACTGAACGAAGGCATCATCTATCTATCTATCTATCTATCTATATATATAAGCAAAAGTATATATATATATATATATATATATATATATATATATATATATATATATATATATATATATATATACACACACTCCTATGAATTCGTTTTTCTTTTGTGTGTATTGATATTCATATAAAAACACTTTTCTATTTATTTAAAAATAAAATAAAATTGCGGGATTGGATTCACTAGCATAATATCTAGCTAATTTGCATATTCTTTTCAACATTCATTTTAATTAATTCCCTATTAGTTTTTCTATGTTCTTATGGGATGATCATCTTTAGTTAACTATTACGTGTAATTATATTCATGCAGACATTCTGCATGATTTATACTTGCATAATATTTGCGTAAAAAGTTTATAGTAAATACAAAATTGTTTCCATATATATTCATGTATGCGTATATATATACTTTTTTAATCTATCTATCTATCTATCTATCTATCTATCTATCTATCTATCTATAAAAGTGAACGTGTCTGTATGTCTGTCTGTCTGTGTACATTTCCCTACGCAATAACTCTGTCAATTTTTAGCCTACAGACTCGAAATTTGATATACAAGGTACCGAGATTTGTGAAAATCGACGTGATCGGGTTTCGGCCAGAAATTTGGCTATTAATGAGTCATAATATGGGGCAAAAGTAAAAAAATCGACCCTTTTTTGTATTTTTTTTCTCAGCATGCACCTCACACCCGGGCAACGCCGGGCACCCATGGTAGTATATCTATAAAAGTGAACGTGTGTGTGTATGTACATTTCCCTACGCAATAGCTCTGTCAATTTCGAGTCTACACCCTCGAAGTTTGATATATCGAGTACTGAGATTTGGGAAAATTTGTTTTCGCCCAGAAATGCGACTATTAAGGGGTCAAAGTTCAACGATTTGACCTGTGAGAACTCTATTAGACTCCTCCGACAATTTTGGGTCTAAACACTTCAAATTTTAAATATAGGTTCCTTGGACATGTATCTAACTTAATAACTTTATTTGAGACAAAAACAATAAATATAAGGGGTTATAATAGGGGTCAAATTAAAAAAAAAATTTACCTTTGGGGTTTCTACCAAATTACTCAGACACTTTCTGGTCTAAACATTTGACATTTTACCTAAAGGGTATTCAGAGATAGGCCAAACTTTTTAATGGGTTTGGGTCGAAAATTTTTAGTTACCAATATATACATGTATGTACGCATATATGTTTACAGGTGTGCCTAAAACTCTCGACAGAAGCGACGGATTTTTACAAGATCAGTATCGTTTTGAAGGTCGACCTTTCAGACGACAAATATCGAAAAATTGGCCAAATCATTAATATCTTCACCTTCAACTGGGTACTTTTCTATAGGGGGGCGCTTTTTTCGCCGATATTCTTAAAGTCATCCTCTCCTTCCTATTATCCAGCCTTAATTAACACCTACGTCACTTCTGGTTTGGCGGTAGTCGTAACGACAAAGACGTTAGTTTTTTCCCCTGTTCTTTTGGTCCCTTGCGGTACGGATTCGAGCCTGCCTTTCTACTACCACTTTTTTTTTTGACTGAACACACAAATCCAAACACCCGGGCAACGCCGGGCTGAAATGCTAGTATATATATATATATATATATATATATATATATATATATATATATAACTATTTCATTTAATCACATAAATTAATATACAAAGATATCATTTTATGCGTAAATTTTCGGTATTTACTTCAACAGTGCTCGATACATACGTAGAACTACGTAGTAAGTTATGAAAAATATATATGGCAATTAAACTACACAGGATATTTGGCGTTTCATTCTCGTGAGAATTTGTCAGACTTATACGGAAAGTTGTGGTTAGCGTGCCTTTTTATATACGCACATACTTTTCAATTTTCTAGTTAGTTAATCAGCTTTCTAGTTGCCGCCGGGTCAATCATAATCAGGCAATAGGCGGACACTTACAGGACAAAGGAATAATTGTCCTTTGGTTCCCCCATCTCCTTTGTGTGTGTTTATAGGAAGGGCCCTTACTTTAACTTACTATATATATATATATATATATATATATATATATATATATATATATATATATATATATATATATATATATATTAATGAGTAGGATCACCAACAAATGTAATGTTTTTTATACGTATGTTATTATTTTATGTTTTCAATTTAATTTTTTAATAACTTAGGTCATTGTAATAATTTTTTTAAGTCATTGAAATAATTTTTTGAAATAGTTTTAACGCGTTTCGGACGTTCTTTAAAGCGTTTTCTTCAGAAAGTTTGTAACATATTCAAAATATAAAATATTTAAAATATTTGAAAAGTAGGATGGCGTTTTTGCTGACCATTTTTATGATACGAGATGTTTCTAAGAGTTTGAAAGATTTCTAAATACTTCTAAAAGTTTTCATGAGTGTACTTATACCCTTACTTTGTCTATTGGAGATCAGTACATGGTCAGATTTTTACATTTTTCCTTTTTTTCTTTTACTTATTTTGTTTCTTACTTGCGTGTAGGTATGGGGTGCATTGGTGCTTGATCATATAAATGTGTTTGTGTGCGTGTGTTTATGTGTAGGGGAGGTGTGTTAGTGCGTGTACATGTGTGTTTCTTTGTATTGATTTGTGGAATGTGTGTTCTTTCTTACAGTTTAGTAAGCTTTGTTTAGATTTCATTTCTTGGTTATCATTCAATTTTGATTCCTTTCTATTGAGATTTTCGTTTTAATCTTAGTCTGTAAGATTTATAATTTGATAATTATTTTGTTGGTATAAATGGACGATATTTATTATTAAACATACAGTATTTCACAGTGTTTCTATTTATTTGTTTTGTCACGTGGGAAGGGTTAGACGCAGGATTGTTTTTAGTGTGGGAAAAATCATGTTCTCCAAAAGGAGCCACTTAGGATAGGCATGAGAGTAAGATAAGGATAGGAATTGTCTCATACAGAAGATTATTCCATCACTGAACGAGGGTAGAATAGGTGGGTGTAGTATCAGGACATATACTACACTGTGATTCTGGGTATTTCTCAGTGTTGTTAGTCTCATATTAAAGTAAGGTTGGTATTATTCAATGTCTTACATTAGAGATGGGAGAATTTTGTGCTTGTGTGTGTGTGGCTGAACGTGTGTGCGTGCGTGCGTGGGTTTGCGTGTTTTAAAATGTGTCGGTTTTAATTTATGTGCGGAGGTGTATACATGCATATGTACGTATGTGCAGGTGTGCTTTGCGTTTTGTTTGTTTGCTTGTCGATATTAAGCCCTGTTTGATTCAGGAGTGAATCTTGTTCTGAAAGTTTTTCCTGTGTAAGTAAGTAAAATAATCTGAGAGATTGGCATTATTTTGAAGTTATTTCCACTGCACGTATGTACATGTTTTAAAACATAGGGTGTCTGTTTTCTGTAATTTTTATGTTGCTCTTATGTAAGGCCAATCTATTATGAGATTTTTAGTGGCGCCTATGTAAGGTTTGTTGGATGCTGCACATCTTAGTGCATAACACTACATTGTTGGAGGTGCAGTCTAGGTCTTTTTTATTCTGAATGTTTGTTGGGTTTTAAATGTGTACGTATTTCCTTCTATTATTACGTCACGAACTTCACACCAGTGTTTGTTGTATATTGTAACCATTTTGTAGTGTGGTTGGAGAAAGTTACGATGTGTTTTATGTTTTTGAGGTGCATTTGCTTTTTATCATTTTTATTGCTTTGAGTATATTGTTTAGTTTATTGTTCTAACTTAAGAGGATAACGTTTTTTTTCTGTTATTTCTGTAAATAGTTATAGGTGTTTTGTATTGTGTGTAGAGACGTATGCTAGAATTTGTACTTTGTTGTACTTTCTGGGATTTCTTGGTCTACCGGAAGTTTATTTTGCTAGTTCCATACCTTTCCGTATTGTTGGTGGTTGGTATCCGCTTTTCCGCAGGGTTATTTGCAGTTCATTTAGTCGGACCGAATGGAAGTGTTTGTCTCTGGCCATGGTGCAGACTCTGCATGCCAAGGAGTAGGGTACATATTTTAGACAGTTTTTTTGGGTGGTAACTTTTGAAGTGGAGGTATTGTTGGGTGTCTGTGATTTTATGGTAAACGTCTGTGATTATGGTGTTTTTAATTTTTACTAGAATGTCTATAAACAGTAGTTCTGTAGGGCTTTGTTCTAGGGCGAACTTGATTTGGGGGCGTAGCTTTTGGAGTATAGTGTGGCGTTCTTTGATGCCCTCCAGGTATCTCTTCCAAGATTTTATAAGGAATATCTTGATATATATATATATATATATATATATATATATATAATTTATACAGACCTGGTGCTGATATGACGATCTTTCGATCCAAATAATTAAATACACGAACACAGACTCGCACAATTTATTTGTGTCGACTTTTTCTATGTCTCCGTCCTTCACATATTCATCCACGAGTCTGCGTACATAAATATTGATCTATATCTGCTCCTATCATTTTATATATCTATACACAACGCTCGTGCTTTCTCTCTCCGTTTTTAATGACCCTTCTTTCTCCCCCAGAATACCTTCTCATACTCATTTAGCCCGTATCTTTATAATTATATATCTTTACCAGATATTACCCTAAATATACATTTTGATAAATATAGAGCAAATATCAAATATGTAGACGAGTTATTATGCTGCACTTCATTTTCTTGTTCTCTTTCGGTGGAGGAGAAATCCTTCACGACTGAGACAATTTTTATTTTTGTACCTTTTCTCCACGTTAAAAAAACGACCCTGGTGTCTAACTCTGTCCCGTGGGGAGGCATAGTAAATAGGTACTATATTTATGGCATCGCTCATTTGTTCTACAATTTTGTCGTATTCTATCGTAATATTTTCTTTTATATATATATATATATATATATATATATATGTATATATGTATATATATATATATATATATATATATATATATATATATACACAAAGTGTCCCCCAAAAAGCTGAGTGTTAAAAATATTCATAACATTCTTAATTTTTCATATTTTTCCATCTAGAGTAACCCTTCCAAGGTCATCCTGAGTTGTTGCACTACCGAAAAGTGCATATTTATCGTAGAGTCGTATTTTCGGTTGAATGAGTCAATATTAGAAACTCTAAGCGAATTTCGACGAAACTTCAAGACAAGAAATTCCCCTACCTCTAATGCAATAAAAGCTATGGTGGCTCGATTACATGAGCAAGGGTCTGTATGTGACCTCCCTAAATCTGGTAGACTCCGTATGGCAAGAAGTGATGAGAATCGTAAGAGATTAGCAGAGAGTGTGGCCGAAGATCCATCCACATCAGTAAGAACGAGATCAGTTCAAATTGGGGTCTCTCGATCATCTCTTCACATAATGCTTCATGAAGAGGGCAAATTTCCATATAAAATTCAATTGGTGCAAGAGCTTCAGCTAAACGATCCGAAAAAAGGCTGGAATACGCCATGCAATTCCACGAGTTAGCCAATGGGTATCCAAACTTCCTCAAAAACCTCATTATGTCCGATGAGGCCCATTTTCATCTGAATGGGTTCATAAATAAGCAAAATTGAAGGATCAGAACATCCCGACACAACAGCACTACGGCAATTACAGCCTAAAAAATGTACAGTATGGTGTGGAGTAACGGCGGATGAAGTAATCGGAATTGGTGAACATTTGAGTAACATCATTTTTCATAACTAAAATTAGATCTTGTGAAAAACATACTCTAGATTAAGTTATGTAAATACAATTAGAATAAGTAGACTATGATATCTTACTATATCTAAAAAATCACGAAGAGGCTCATCTACCTACATATGAAAGTTGGTAAGCATAACTTAAATATTGAGGAAGTTAATCAAATTATAAATCTGTCAGCTTCTTTTGGGCCACCCTGTATACACACACACACACACACACACACACACACACACACACACACACACACACACATATATATATATATATATATATATATATATATATACGCGTATCTGTGATCCTCTTTTCTTTGTTGCATTATTTGTAATGTGTTAAGATTAGAAAAATAGAAACAGTAGTTTAATTATGGAGAACGTAACAAAATGCCAAATATAATTTTTACGGTGGAGTCCCAGACAAAAGGAGAAGTTCCTTGTTTTCCTTTTTTGTTCATAATACTTCTATCATTGTCACGCTACAATGAATACATCTTCCTTTGACGGAATTCATAACGCCAAAATTATATTTTCACTTTACTGTAATACTATTTTCCTTAGAAATCTGTACACTTTTTCTCTAAGATATGACATTGTCGCTAATTAGCCATACGCAATGCTATACGGCTGCTCGCCAATGATTAACTCTTTGGCTATCTAACTAAGTCTCCTTGTTTTTTTTGTCTGCTTTCGTGTATATATAAAAAAAATATCTTTTATTTCTAAACTGACGTTCCAGATCAATCCTATTACTGTTTTAGTAAATCTAGAAAGTTATTTGTTTATTCTTAATCAACTTTTTATGAGACTTCATAATTAAAACCTTAACATTCCAAATCTATTTTTATTACGACTTAAAATCTATTTGAATAGTATTTTTTCTCTTAATTAAAATTTACATACTTTAAGACACAATTTACAATCGCATTTCTATTTCTCGTTACACTTGATTTTGCCATCCACCGTCGCTCAAGAATCACATTATCGAACATATGCAAGCAATCAAGAAATTTATCATCTATTGGAAATATAAATAAGCATACAATAGATAGTAAATTTTGGGACACTATATATATATATATATATATATATATATATATATATATTTATATATATATATATATATTGGTCGGTTGCATCCTAATGACCACCGAAAGTATTGATCCATAATAATATTTGTTCAGCCAATGTCTGTAGTTATTCTGTACCGTCTGACGCACGTACTGGGCTTGTTATTTAAACGTATTTAGGCAATGTTATCAAGAAATGTGTGCCTTCAAAATATGTTTAATGTAAACTAAGGAATATATATATATATATCCTTAGTTTATATATATATATATATATATATATATATATATATATATATATATATATATATATATATATATATATATATGGGGTCTCAATTTCGGATCTCGCTAGATTCAGCCACTCTGATAAGTCGTAGACGACGAAACATGTGTCAGTGGATAATTATATTTTAAAAATAATATACATATATATATATATATATATATATTTCGAGAAATACGAAAACAAAAACAATGTAGCAAATACTTTTGATACCCACTGTAAATGTTTTGGTTTTGATTTTAGCTAGATTGCACTCAAGTTATATATTTAAAAAAAAACTTAAATCACTATTATATTTTTAGTACAATATAATAATGATTAGCTGTTTAATAATAAACACGAAATCTGCGTAAATAAAAATATCATATTAAAGCGTACTTTACGACCATGCCACGGCGGACATTTTGTTAGTTTATGTCTCCGTTGAATTTCAAGAGACAATGCTTACCTTTAAGGATAACTGCGCGTGTAATTGAGAGGCTACGGTTGCGCAAGCCCAAACAACAACCCTCTTAGATCGGCATTCCAGTGACAAAGAGAGAGCTGGGCGACATGAAACAATTCCCAGATGAGCGGAGAGCACATACATCACCTGGAATTTCTAAATGGTCACGCTTTTAATACTGACTAGGTTCATCGTAGCTAACTTCGGTGATCTAACGAGAACCAGTGTGTCACCGTGAATTATGCCGCTTCTTATATATATATATATATATATATATATATATATATATATATATATATATATATATATATAGCCATTCAATGAATTTAAAAATTTATGACGTGAAGTGTTTAAATTTTAAATCAAAATGTTTTTATTGTTCTGTGTAAAACAAAGAATACATTCTAAACATTATAACTCCTTATCCTTTAGGATTTCGATGTCTATCATCTCTTCAGGAGAAAATATTAGCAAATAGTTATAATGGTTTACACCTTATTTGCCAAAGTCAGTGAGACATGGAAAATCACACTTATATATATATATAAAG